>NC_051185.1:149511327-149552496 GCF_013339695.2 Rhipicephalus sanguineus
TCAGCAACCTGGTTGTCAATAACTAAGCTAAACGACACGCTCCCGACGCCGAGACTCGATAGGGACGTTGCATAGAGGTTGCATGGCTTCCTGTGTCAATCGTGTGAGAAATGGTCGATGTGTGACCGAGACAGAAGCATGGCTGTCAAAAGAAGCGCGAAACTTCTGCAGTAGAGTGATCAGCTGGCTTCGTTCTGAAGAAGACGTTTCGGCATTGATGGAGCGATGGAAAGCGTCAAAGAGTGGCTGATTAACGGCAGGGTCAGAAGTGAGTGCGCTGAGGTTTGTAGAAAGAGAAGCAGGCAGAGCGTGAAAAATGTGAACGGCGTCGATCGGCTGTACGCGACCGAGGCACTCTTCTCCTCTACAATATCAACACTTGCCATATCTTGACAGTCAGCTCGATAAGCCAGAATAAATTAAAAAGGGAACATGAGAAAAATGAAAAATGAGGGAGATAGAGAAAATAACCTGGTTAAAAAAAAAAAGACAGCTCATTGCAGAGTTCGTAAAACATTCTAACAGTGCAAGATCAGACAAGACAAAGAAAAAAGGCATGAATGTGGTGCCTGGGTGGCAGATAATTAGGAGGGCAGATGAGAATAAGAAGCTTGCGGTGATAAGGCAAAAACTGCATTAGAATTTCTTTATCAACTTTGGAATAAAAAACTAGCTCTATATCCACCCCCTTATCTGACACCCCTAACTAGCAGGCCCACCCTACACCAGCACACAAACGCCTTAACCCCATACAGTGAGACCTCATTGATTCGAACTCAGTTATTTCGATATCCCGCTTAATTTGAAGGATTGCTGCAGTCCCGTATTTTTCAATGTAAATTTGAGAGGATAACTTGAAGTGGAGGTCAGCACCAGCCCGGTTAATTTGAAAACTTTGGGTACCACGTGCCAATTCCCAATCCCAATTTCGCTGCGAATCCGCGGAAACGATGGCCCTTAGGAGCCACAAGGCAATGCAACGTAGCAATACTATTGAGTGACAGCTGAAGCACTCCAGCCTCGCTGCTGCCAGCACAACAAAAAAAAAAAAAGAAAAGAAAGAAGAGAAGAAAAAGCGGTCTCGTGGTCAGCTGAAATGTGTGCCTGTGGAAAGGAAGACGTGCTTCACTGCAACACAGTAGCGACAGGCGGGCAGCATGTCGCATCTCGCAACGTCAGTGTGTCATGATTTACCCATTCTTTCTGGGATAATAAAGAAAATAATAAGAACAGTCTGATGGAATTCGCGATGTATGCAAACCTCCGGATGGCGGATGCTCCGGCAATTTGCGCACTTGCACTGCTGGCAGAGATCTTGCCTGCAATGCCCACTTCGAAAACTCAGTTCGAAAACTTCAATGACTGTGTTTTCCAGCCAGAACCCATCGCAAATTCTGTCACACTGGCCATTATTAAATTCTTTATTTTTACCAGAAAGAATGGGCAAATGGTCGCATCATGATGCACCGACGCTACGAGGAGCAGGTGAAACGCTGCCCGCGTGTCACCACTGTGTTGTAGTGAAGCACGTCTTCTTTTCCGCGGGCACGCATTTTAGCTGACCATGAGACCGTTTCTTTGTGTTTTTTGTTTTTGCACTGGCAGCAGCGAGGCCTGTCGTTTCCCTGGGCTTGCGGCGAAATTGGGACCGGATATTCCTGGAAAACATAACCCTTGGAGCCGCAAACTAGCAGGCACAGCAAATGACCACCTCTGATTACTTTCAGTAGTTCAATGTTCCTTGCATCCCGCTTTTTGTATGTTTCGTTAATTCGAAAACCCACTTAATTAGAAGATTTTTCACAGTACCAGTGACTTTGAATTATCGAGGTTTTACTGTATTTTGCTTGCAGTGACCTATTTAAGTTTGCATATTTTCCGAGAAGCGTTAGTGAATGAAGCCGTCTTACCAATACATGTGATCAGACTGTAAAATAACGTTCTCCAGCTTTTATTGCAGTTGTGCTGTTATTGCTACTTCTTTTGTATTTTGTATTTGTATTAACCACCCTGCTTGGACCATGAGTCCGCAGTATCGAATAAATAAATAAATAATAAATAAATAATTAACATGGCCGCAGCAAGCACAGGACCGGGTTAAGTGAAGAAACATGGGGGAAGGCATCAGTGCGACTACTCCTACTGCCCTGCAGCCAGGCTGGTGACCATGACGATCCTTTTCTCGTGTCCTTTTTCGTTTGACAACACTAACAAATAATGGACCCAGAAGAAGGACAGGGCATGCCTTCCCCATTTCAGTGTGGTTCCTTTATTTTCATGTCAGCACAGGGAAGCATTATAAACGAAGCACTGACAGCCAGGACCCAGTGACGAAGAATGCCAACAGGACACAATACTCACGCAACAAGTTGCCTCTGCTGCTCGTCAAACTCTGGAGGCACTGTCACCACAGCAGGGTACTCGTCACTTCCTTGGCTTTCGGCAACCTCTGATAATGAATAAGCAATATCAGTGGTCAGATGCTGATCAAGAGGGGGGCTTCACCATAGGGAGCACCAACACGAAATTAATGACTTCATAACATTCTTTTTTATGAGTGACGTCATCCACTCGTTTTAATGCAACACGTTGCACATTCAGAACGATGTCAATGACACAAAGTGTGGCACGTTGAGAACACCTTTGATATACCATATTTACTCGAATCTAAGCCGATGTTTTTTTTCGAAAAAACGATGTGCGAAAGTGGGAGGGGGGTGGGGTCGGCTTAGATTCGAGTACAATGATTAAGCTTTTTTTTTTTTCCTGGCCTTGCGATTTTTGGGGGTCGGCTTAGAATCGGGCCCGGCCTAGATTCGAGTAAATACGGTATGATTAATGCACAACCTTAAAGGGGTATGGACACAGAAATTTTCAGGCTTTTTTTTTTTTGCACCAAATGAAAGGTAAAGCCCTCAAGAGCCTAGAAAGTGCACTGGTAAACGTGAGTGCACCATGAAAAATTAAATACAGTATTTCTTTAAAAGCTGGTTGTGCTTCCTACTGTACCCTGACGTCACACATGCTTGTACAAGTTTCCATGGCCGCTTTGCTCCATGACTCTGTTGGTGATGCACAAGGCACCATTTCAAATACAGTGAAACCTCTATGATACGATCACAGCTCATACCAATTTCGGGGTGATACGAATTTTTCGTTGGTCCCGGCCAAGACCCATTGGCCTCAATGTAATGGAGTACGGTTGTTGCAAACCTATTTTCACCCAGTGGCGTTTGATACGAACGTACGCTACCACCCAGGTGCGAGCACAGGAACGCAAGCGTGGGCATGCGCGCCACACTGCCAAATCGTCAGAATCACGGTGTAAGAAAAACACTTTTCTAACGGTCAGAATAAACCTTCAGAGACACGTCACGGCCTTCGAGTGTCGCGGGTCACAATCAAGGAGGTTTAAAAAAAACTTCTGGAGTGGAGGTCCCCTATACGCGCCCACGCGAGCGGGTGAAGCCTGGGAAACCGGTTGGCAGCCACTTTGCTCCGGGCAAGAGGCAGCGCAGCTTGAGCGCGGACAGCGTAATTGTGAGCTTCCACGGGGGCGTTTCAGCGTGAGAACTGGATAGTTAGTGTCACTTATTTGGCAGAATTTTTTTGTTGTCCTGCAGGATTGAAGAAGGCAGTTTTTTCCACCATAATACATGGGCTGAAGCGTGCCTGATAACACGTAGAATTCGCTTCCAGCATTCCCGAAATGAAGCACATGGAGGAGTTAATAAGTGGTACATAAAATTTTATTCACCCCCGGCTTTTACACAATTTCAAAAGAAAAAAGAAGAATATACAATGTGGTTTATACGTGAATCGATAAAGCAACAAATCCAAAATAACTTCAAAATGCATCATAATGCACACAATCACGAAACTAACCGTATGAAACATGCGTCCTTAAAAACTAAACACAGCAAAAGAAAAGATACAAAAGCAAACTAGTTGACCAGTTTGCTGCTGCTCTGGTTTAAGCATAATGCAGACAATCACGAAACTAACCATATGAAACACGCACCCTTAAAAAGTAAACACCGCAAAAAGAAGAGATACCAAAGCAGATTAATTGACTAGCTTGCTGCAGCTCTTGTTTACACTCGTCTATAATTTTTTTCAAAATAACAGTCCTTAATTGTCAGCCGTGTTCTTACTCCGCTCTGGGAGTTTTAAATGCGAGGCATTTCTTAGCGAACCTTTGGCACATTCAGCGTTTTTATCTACGAATCTATCTGCCTAGCCACCTACGCCGAGGTGCTCTCATGATCGCCTTAACTCCTTAACTCTCCTTAACTTGGTGCAGACCAAAATCGGCATGGGAGGGTAAGAGAACTGGACGGTTATGGCTGTCGTATCATGACATGAATAACGGGAAAATTCTGTCGCGTAGGTCGTCAAACCCTTTCCTCCAGACACGTGTGGCACATAGCCGTTTACCACTGGCCGTGGTGTACGGGTATGCGCCACATATGATTGACAGTTTATATCTACCCAGGAACCACGAGAACAGACATTGGTACTTTAAATGCGAGAGCGTTAAGAAAAACAGACATCGGCAGCGTTGACCCGACGAATGGAAAGAATAAATATTAAGATCACAGCAGGAATCTAACCCAAGCATTCTGCGTGGCAATCAAGTATTCTACCACAAAGGTACGTCGGGTATATAGACTGGTTCGGAAAAACAGCCTATGCAGGCGTAATATCTGTGCAACGTCAAGTGTGGTTGTGGTGCTGGCTATCTAATTTTGCAAGAAAGCAATGCACAGTACGTATGTACTCCTACGATACAGGCGTCATATCAGATTAACGTCTGCGGTTCCAGTGTTGGCTCCGCTTTTATAGTAGTGTAATAAACATTACATTTATATTGCTATGTTTCAGTACGCTATATTGAAGCATTGCTCGACCCAGAGGAACACATTAACGAAAGTTACGTATGATATCCACATGGTTGCACCATAATGTGCACTTAGTTTCGATAATACTGACGTGTGTGTTCTAACGTGAGGGCTGACGTTACGTTGCACCTCAAAGTTACCGTTTAAACGCCAGTGTTGACGTGCCTGGTAAGCCCACGGTGTGCACACAGCTACTACACTTACAAAAACACGTTGATCCACCTCGTAACGCTTGGCTCAAAGCCATAAAATACAGCACAGAAGTACTCGCTGACTGCTTCGCATGAAACAGATTCCCACAACGCGTGGGATCTGCCGAATTTTCTTCCGGTTGATTTCTTTTGAAATGTGGTGAAGCCTGATTTTACAGCGAAAGCTTTTATCAAATCACAACAGCTGTGCGATGGTTGTCCGCTGCCGCCGCCGGCGTCCGTAACTACTATCGTTCGAAATAAGACAAATGAAATAAATAAAAATAAACAGGCTCATATGGGATTTAAACCCGGGTCCTCTCCATGGCAGTCGAGTATTCTACCACAGAGCCACACTAGTGACTGGAACTCCTTTGCAAAACCATCCTTACAGGCGTCATGTCGGGCAAGGAATTGCGTTAAATGTGTAATGTAGCGTGTCAGAAGAGTAAAATAACGACCAGGCGTCACATAATGCTAATTGCGCAACGAGTGACCGGATCGTTAATTGCTTCAAATCCATTACAAAAGGCTCAGCCATAATTCTTCATCCAGGAACCACAGGCAGCGTCAACAAAGTTCACATAATGCCTTACAGATGTGTAGCGGCACCTCGCTTATCCGCAGAAAGACGAATAATGGCATAGTGATTGCTTCCGTACTTCACAAAAATTATGATTTGCGACGTAGTGGGTACCTTGAAAGTGTACTTGTATTAGTTTCCCCAAGAGAGTTTAGAACGGGCTCTAGAAAGGCCGCTCTTCCAGCTTTCGCTGTGACTGTGCTGCGCGCAGGCCCGGCGTTTTTTATATACAGCTTGGTAATCTTCAACAAATTGTAAATGTGGTTATCGAGTAGATCGCAGTCCAACAAGTGAGACATCCACAACACTCGCTTGTCACCAAAGGAGCGGCGAAATTCGCCATCTGTGGAACTTCCGCGCGGGCTCAAGCGACGACCGACACGTTTTCTGCCCGGAGCAATATGGCGGTCGTCGGCTTCAGCGGCGGCTCGCCGCCTCCACTCCAGAAGTTTTTTTTCAACCTCCTTGGTCACAACGCACTTGGTTCATTAATTCAATGCACGCGTATGGGCCGTATATTTACGAGTGCTGGTATGATTGCCGACATCTAAAAACTTAACTGACAATCATTCAGGATTCTTCCTGACGTCGCCGCAGCCCTGACAAACAATAAATGAAAATGTACGCTAGCTTTCTTTTGTTGCATGCTAATTTTCCATGCTTTCTGGTGATATGAATTTCGGATGATCCGAATATTTTTGGTGGTCCCATGAGATTCGTATGACCGAGGTTTCACTGTATTTTTGGTGATGAACAAGCGGCCATTTTGAATGTTTTGGTACCTGACATCATCTCAACTAGCAATTACTGGTTTGTGAAGTCATCAGAATTGACACTGTAGCCTGACGTCATGATAGTGTCGATGTCAGTAGGTGCACCATGCGAAAATCAACTTGAATATCCAAATAAAATATCAGCGTTTACTGAGCTCCACACTTGCATACAGCTCTCTGTATTCAGTAGGTTTGTATGGCAGAGAAAACTCACCTTCGAAAATTGGTGTCAGCATCGCTTTAAGTACCCAAACGCATGCCCACTAAGTTCGTGCGTTTTACACATGTAGAACATGTGGCAGCATTTCTCTTCAAGATAACTGCGAAAGTGCCCCTTCAATTGTTTCACTTCAATGGTGAGGTTTAAAATGCGCAACCCTTTAAAGCATGAGAGCAATTCAGACTTTTGAAATTTAAGGCAAACGGTTATTCCAAGTTGAAAACAAAATCTGCTTAACCTACATGTCCAGTCGCGCAATGTTTCACATCGCGTGACTACAGTGAAACCTCATTAATACGTACCTTCCGGGAACGCGGCATAACTACGCACTAAACGGTAGTACGCATTAACCACCAAGTACAAATTTGCCTCTCCTGGCGTACACCGTCGCCGCCAGCAGAGAAATAGAGTGCCACAGCAAATACTGTCTAAAGTACCCATTGCAAAGCCTTTTCTTTCTTTTTGCCAAAGTGGAGAAAATAGCCTAGCACTCTCGCACGACCGCCCGATAGCGCGCGGTGGCCACGCCAAAGAGCATTTCGAAACTATTAAAGGGTCCGGGATACGCAGTGACCAACATAGCGACAAAACGGACAGTGTCTGCATTCCGCAATACAGTAAAACCCCGTTAATTCGGACTTCACGGGACCAGAGAGAATGTCCGAATTAACCGAGGGTTCGAATTATCGCGAGTACGATCAAAACACTAGAAAAATGTTTCCGCCACCACCAGACTTTAATTTCTTAAAGAAGTCGCTGATCGCGGTTTGCTTCGCGGAGGCAACGTGCAAGGAAATCAAAATTTTGCTAAGTTCCTGAAGGTCCGCGCACACTGTGCCGCAAAGCGGCGGTCTAGCTGACGCAGCCAGGTCATCCAAGCCTTTCTGTTAAAGCGGTAGTCGACAGGCAGCTGCTTAATGTTCTTCAAACATCTTGGCTTCGCGGCCTTTCCTATCACCAGCAGCGGCAACTACTCTGTGCCGGTCATGCTTGTAGCCAGAAGAATCGTCACCCGCTCTTTTCTCCGTTTCCCGCCGACGCACGGGTCCCCCTTAAACATGATCGTCTTGTCAGGCGCTGTCTCGTCAGTGTTGAAAATGTTGCACGGCTCGTACGTAGAAAGGAGTGCGGAAAGTCCGGAACGCTAGGCCTGCACAACGCTTCACCGCGCACGTTGCAGAACACCAGGGGTGCTATCGCGGAACGATGCCTTATGCCATATTCTATGCTATTCTTATCATCCACCACTCATGGCTGGCTGATCGCGTTGATACAGTGGCTAGTACGATCCGATATTCTAGGGACCGTAACTGTAGCGTTGATAACGCGGACGGACCGTCGCCATGTTGCCTGTTGCTGATGACAGTAGCGATGCACTGCCTTTCATTGTGTATGTGCCTCCGAGATGCAAAGCTTGTTTTGAATCTCGGAGGCCATAATCCGATCTCGTTACCTCGTTTTAAATCTCGGAGGCCATGATCCGATCTCGAAATTGTTCAGATGCGCCGTTGATTTCGGCTGCGAATCCGAATTATATCCGAACCGCGGCCGTGGCGGTATCCGCTGCTGCTTCCCCGTCTCGACCCGACCTCGGTCGGGAGTTCGAATTAACCGAAGCGCGGTCGAATCTGTCCGAATTAATGAGAGTTCTCAGCCATAGAACAATGCACATTTTGGACGGGACCAGACGCCGCGTCCGAATTAAACGAAATTCCGAATTAACGGGGGTCAAATTAACGAGATTTTACTGTATACCGTATAAACGCGTGTAAGGGCCGCACTTTTTTTTCAAGAAATGAGGGCCAATTTTCAGGGTGCAGCCCATACACGCGAAATTTTTTTTAAAAGTAAAAACGCACCAGTTAGCAAACGAAGAGCGTTTATTGCAGTATATGACATTTCTTACGACATACGTGCTCAATCGTCGTCACTTGGCGAGTCCTCAGACTTGAAGTCCGAGATGAGATGGTGTGCTGCGAAGCGCCGTCACCCCACAAGCAGTCATCTTCCGTGCCATCCAAGCTGTTAGATATCCCGGCGACTTTAATACTTCGGGACACAATGTCCGTCGACACCGAGCTCCACGCAGATAGGATGCACCCGAGTTTCACACGCAGCATGTCCGTTGTGAGTGCAAGACCACCGTTCCGCACTTCAGTCACATAGCGGAGCAAGTCTTCTTCCAAGTCTGGAAACTTGCACTGCTCTCCTCGGAAAGTGCGCTTAGTGCTGTTGGTGTTTCGCAAGGCTTCTTTTTGAGCACACCAACGTCGAACACACTTCTCGTCAACGTCGAATTTTCTGCCAGCGGCACGTTTCCCATGCTCGAGAGCATACTCGATCACCTTCAACTTATAGCCAGCAGTGTAGCTATTCAGGTACTTGCCCATCTTGCCAAAACGTGAACGCCGTGTAGAAAACAAGCTAGCACGAAGGTCACCGAACAGTGCAGAAAACTACAGCAAATGGCTGGCTGGCTGAACTGCACAAACCGAACAACGCGAACGCCATGCCAAAGTTGGTGATGCTAATGCCGATATGGATAGCGCCGATAGCGCGTTTGTATAGAGATGTGAGAAGCTAAAGATAAAATCCTGCTTTAACCTTTAGTTGGCGAGTCTATGAATACTAATAAAAAAGTTAAAATTTTTAGCCCACTTCACGAACATCTTAACACGAATAAAATCCAAAATATATACACAGTAGACTCTCAGTAAACGGAACCTGAAGGGACCATGAAAATGTATTCCGTTTAACAGGAGTTCCATTTACTGAGAGATGAACAGGGGTGCAGAATCCAAGTATGAAACCAATCGTGTTAGATGCAGTTGTTCTGTTTAAGCAGCAGTTCCGTTAAGAGATTTCCGTTTACTGAGAGTCTACTGTATACATACTCTGGTGACGATGATGATGATTGCATTTCCTTGCGCCATCTATCGACTACGCCTAGAAGCTTACGCGCGCGCACATTTTGAATACGTATTGGTTGAGGAAAGTGTGGGTGCAGCCCTTACGCGGATTTTTTTTTAGAATATGCACTTCAAAAAAACGGGGTGTGGCCCTTACACGTGTTTATACGGTATGTGTATGCGTCTGTGCCGCGATCTGCTACTAAACGAAAACTGACATGCGATACGGCCGCGTGGAGCCGATCGTCTCCTGGGTAGTTGCGTGCAGTGCGTCGCCTGCTCGGCTCACGTACGCCGTCACTACCGGGCCGCTTGCTGTACCGCACGCGCGCATCAGTTGTGGGATTGTTCTTCGTGCCCACTTCGTTCCAGACCGTGCACAGATGCGGCGAGTAGCTTGTTCGGTTAACGCAGCGATGTCGAACTTCCTCCGCGACGCTGTAGCGGTCCTGGCAGCGAACGGAGGCGCGCTGGGTGGTCGCCTAATGAAAGCGTGCAATATAGTTACAACAGCGCTACGCTTGCTGTACCGTACGCGTGCGTTTAGCGTGATAGCGTCAATGCAGCAAGGTTTCGCGGCGTCCGCGACCCGCAATGCTCAACTCCGCAACAGCGATCTGCTTTCGTTTCTACGAAGCGGTGTGCGCTTGAACACAGCCCCGCACGAGGTGGCAGCGATCGGCGGCCCAGCGAGCACGTTGAGGTTGTCGCCAAGTAAAAGCGCGCAGTAGGCTTAAAGTAGCGCTGCGCTGCACGCGTGCCCGGGCAGATAGCTGAAGATACTTATTGTGATAAGGTTGTCGGCGATAAGTCATGCTGGCGCATTCGTCAGTGGCCGCCGCCTCGCCTTCGTTCTTTCCCGATGCTTACATGCAAAGGCGTCGCCGCAATCGCGCAGAAGTCGGAATCGGTGATCGACCGATCTCCGCACTTCTAGAAAAGACGGAAAACCTTTGGCGGCACATTGTGGCGTCGAAAATTTCAGCGGTGCAGTAAAATTTTATGGCACAAAAAGTTATCTCGGGCGCAGGGTACGCACTAACCGGTAGGCATAGGGCAAACCACTACGGCTTAAGCGGTCAGCGAATACGTTGGGCTCTACGGGGCTCGGTCGGGGATTCGTCGCAACTACGTTTTAACCGTTAGTACGTTTAAAGCGGGTACGTATTAACAAGGTTTGACTGTATATGTTACGAGAATACCATTTCGAAGGAATCGCTCTTCCCATAATTTTTAATCTCCAAGGACGGTGTCTCCCCCCCGCCCTTAAGCCTTACATAAGTCTCTCTTCCCTTTTGTTCATCCCTCTGCAAAGTTGTATGCACTCACCAAACATCTTGTGGAAGAGGTAGACGAGAACATCGCTGCACGAGTGTCGAGTGCTGCGACCATTGTCTGTGGAGGACACCTCGTAGTGGACCCGGTCTCCCTCTGCCACTATCTGTGAAGGCCACCAGGACTTCACAAATTAAAACTCCAAACAGAGAAGCATATCGACTGCAATACGAAACAAAGTCACCCCCACCAAAGCAACACAATGCAATCATAGGAAAATCAGCTGCTGCGCTACCTCTGCATGAAACAATGTTAATTATTGCTTAACCATTGCAAATAATAATTTCACAAGCCGCAGAAGTTGTTCGCAACGTGTCATCAAGACTTGAGATGCTGTCGTACCAATAAAATTAAGGTGTCGTTAACTTGCGATATGAAATGCAATTGGAGCATTTTTTCCTGTGTTATCATTTTAAATTTCACTGAATGATTGATTGATCAGTCAGTGAAAGTGACTGATTGAATCTTTCCTGCAACTAGTGGTTATAACGCACCTATTTCATTCCTAACCAATACATACGAAATGGTGCCTAAGCGCGAATGAGCAAAAATGACACAATTTAACGTCAACCTATGACCACAAGTTGTGGTTGTAACACTGTACACGCAGTAGAAATTCCAAGAAAAACGCCGGCAATCCCAAACAACAGCACTGCAACTAACATGAAGTAGAGACAACAAAATACAGTATGTCTGCTTCTTGCAGCCATACAACAACACAGGCCGCATGGCCCAGTTAAAGTTAAAGAGTAAGCAGCCCCGTTACAGTAGAGCAATCTCGATCTAGAGTGCAGACTAGTGGAGTTAAAGAGGTACTAAAAGGAAAATTTTCAGTTCTCGTTGTTTTGCATCACATGAAAGACCAAGTCCTCAAGAGCCTAGAAAATGTACTGGTAAGCGTGAGAGTGCACCCTGAAAAATTAATTACATGTTTTTAAAGGCTAGTTTTGATTCCTGCTGTACCCTGTACGACACAGTATGAGCTTCTCGTCACGTGCTCACGCAAGATACAGTAGAACCCCGCTGATACGTCTTTCACGGGACCGTAAAAAAAAACGTAGGAGCCGGGAAACGCAAGAGCCGAGAAACGCGAAAAATTGAGAAATAAGAGTAGTGGTGAACTGCACATAGTTTTATTTTAATTATTTCGCTTGAAAAAATCATGCAGCGTTGCCTGGCGCATCTTCTCACGCCCGACAAGCACAAGGCGTTTTTCAAGCACCTGTAGTGCCATGTGGCTCTCGCCATCGTCACTGGTGCGCACATATCTTCGCAATAAATCCAGTGCCGCTACGGCCGATGAGAACGTTGGCTCCGGTATCCGCTCCACCTCCTCCTCAACTTCCTCGTCACTGGCGCACGGATCGGCGCACTCAGCCACGATGTCGTCGACGGATAACATCGCGGAGGTGACAACGGCGTCGTCAACAGAAGCATAGTCACTGTACGCGATTCCACTGGCACCAACAGTCTCCATGGCAGTGTTCAGTTCGTCGCAGTCTGCGAACGCACCGTCTCCAACAGCTTCTGTTGTGTCATCTGCGCGCACACCGAAACACTTGTTGAAGCAGTGTTCAACTGTAGCAGCAGTGACGGCGCTCCACGACGATGCTAAATAATGCATGGCATCTAAGATGGTGACGCCTGCCGGCTGCTGCCCACGCTCCACGCTGGCCAGGGACCGCTTTACAATGCACTTGCGGTAGAAGTGCTTTACATTTTTTATTATTCCAGCGTCCAAGGGCTGAAGGTGGCTTGTGGTGTTGGCAGGAAGAAAAACTACCTTTACGTTCCGCAGCGACGCAGTGTCCTTGGGATGTGCGGAGCAGTTGTCGAGAAAAAGAACGACTTTTCTGTTCTGGCAGCCCATCTTAGAGTCCATGTATCTCAAGAACTCCTCAAAAAGTGAACACGTCATCCACGCCTTGGTATTATTGTTGTAGTGGCAGGGCAGGTGACGGACATTTTTAAGGCAGCGTGGGTTTCGAAACTTTCCTATCACCCACGGTTTCATCATTTCCGAACCATCGGAGTTGCAGCACAGCAGCACCGTTAGTCGTTCCTTACTGCATTTTCCACCGTGGCAAGCCTCGCCTTTTAGGCTCAGCGTCTTAGAGGGCTGTACCTTGAAAAAAAGGCCTGCTTCATCGGCATTGAATATGTCTCTCGGCTCGTAGTCCTTTATGATAGACACCACGGTCTCTTTCCAGGCCTCAACAGTCTCCGTGTCCACGCTTGCAGCCTCTCCGTTGACAGTGCGGTAGCGTAATCCATGTCTGTTTTTGAAACGGTCGATCCAACCGTTAGATGCACAAAAACCGTCGATACCGAGCTTGTCGGCGATCTCGAGTGCCTTCTCTCGCAGGATGGTACCGTCGAAGTTAACTCCTGCGGCCCTGGCTTGTTTGAACCATTCGAAAACGGCCTTGTCAAGCTGCACGTGCTCCGAACTCCGGGCTTGCTTGCACTTGACGTCGAAGGTTCGGGCATTTTCTTCAATTTCGATCCGTTTTGCAACGATGGAGTTCAAGGTGGAAGGCGTCAGTCCTAACTCCTTCGCTATGCACGCCTTCTTCCGCGTCGGGTTCTCTTTCACAGCGCGGAGAATGTTCAACTTCTCTTGCAGCGAAAGTGATTTCCGCTTTCTTGATGTCATCCTGTTTGAAGACTTTGGAGCGTTGGAAGTGTAAAGGCACTATGCTGCACGCTCGTATAACCTGCGCAACGACCGACACGAAACAAAGGCAATGCGAGAAGACCGCAGCAAGCACGGGTAGCACGGGCTAAAGTCCCTAGGGAAAAATCTAGGGACTTTAGCACGGGCACACATGGGCGATGGTGATGGCGATCGGGCTATACCCTTTGAATCGGGCTCAAAATACGGATCTCAAAGGTCATGCTTTTGCTGGCATGAACCGAAAATACGTCATAGGTGTTGCCCCCGGCACTTTGGGCGGCCAATCCCATTGTCAAGCCGCCAAGCCAAGCTACGTGAAAGACAACATGGCCGCTCGGGTCGGCGCGTCGTGGCACTTCGCAACGTATGATACGGGAACGGTCCCACAGTTGCGACGCAGCAGCGGGGTTCCCAATGCATTGGATCCTATGGGAGCTGTGCCGGGACCGGCCGAAAACGACGTAACAGCCAGGAAAACGTAACAGCCGGGAACGCAACAGCGGGGTTCTACTGTATTGTGACGTTTCTACGGCCGATTTGCTGCATGGCTCTATTGGTGACGCGCAAGTGGCCATTTTAAATGTTTTAGTGATGCTCAAGTGGCTATTTTGTGTGCCTTGGTACCTAACGTCATCACAAGTAGCCATACTGGTGCATGAAGTCATCAGCACTGACATTGTAGCCTGATGTCGTAACAGTGTCGATGTAGATAGGCGCACCATACAAAAATTGACTTCAATGTAAAAATAAAATACCTTAGCAGCATTTACCGAGCTTCACGCGAGCTCAGAGCTGTCTCTGTATGCAAGAGACTTGTATGGCAGAGTAAACTCAGCTTCGAAAATTGGTCTCAGTACCCCTTAAAAACATTCGCAATTTTACCATTCTCAATACAAGTTGATTTATTTGCTATACACGTTCTTCAATCCTTGGCTAACGTTGCACATTCACAACTGCACTACTTATGTGCCTTCCACGGCACTGAAGTTTGTAATGAAGCACAGTTACGCTAACGTGCTTGCTTTTCTAAAGACTTATCAAGTAGACGGGAACTGACCTTGCACGGACTGTCGCTGGCGATCTTCTGCACCTCCTCGGGTGAGGTGGCAGCTATCAGGCACTTCAGGTTGCAGATGGTGCCACTTGGGTTGCGAGCCATCTCGCTCTTGGCAGCCAGCCCCACCGACTGTAACAGATAAGACTATGCATGAATGGGTGAAGACGACAGGCCAAAACATATCCAGGCACACCAGCTGGCCTACTAGCACTCTGTCTGCAAGTTGGACCAAAAAGGGCAACACACCAGTCATGCCTACATGAGGTAGACCAGACAGCATGTCGATGAGATTGGAGGAGTGTAAGTCATCAGTGCGCAACAACTGCCAGTTGTACACTGTGCTGCACTGCCACAATGGTGACTGCACGGCCGTGTTCTATTGGGCTTGCCAGACATCACGAAATGTGGGATGTAATTTAGGCTTGACAAATTTTCAAAGAAACATATGAATGCATCAGTCACTGACCATTATTCAGACATGCTCAAGCAGCTTCAGGGTGCTGGCCCCGTAACTTATTGCAAAAGGATGAGTGACACATCACAGCAGGAATATCAATAACTGACACGCCATGTGCGTGAACATGCACTAATTTGACTGTCAAGTAGAGCAAGAAGAGAGGAACAGTTTTGATTTAGGTACGTTATACGCCATAGGTCTGTCCATTCATATGTGCCACTCATCGACACACCCATTTCCCATCGGCTAGGGCTTGGGTATGTAGCCAGTAAGACATTATGTGCTGCTGTTCAACGATACCACAAAATGCTGAAGTGTTCTATAATGCTGGAAGGAATCAAGCTAAAGTCATGTATATAATGTCACAACTTCAACTTCATTCTTCTAGTATACCCTAGAAGTGTCCTCGAAAGCTAGAAGCTGCAGAACAGCTCGACTTGTCCCAGAACGTGTTGTAGTACATGACAGTGCGATAACAGTAAGTATTCTAGTGTAATTAACAAGCTAAAGATAAATCTGACAGCTTCATGTACACAGGAATCCACTGTTAAAGGGAACATCGGAGCGAGTGGCGGCAGCTCGGCGCCACCGCCGGCTGCAACGAGATTCGCGCAGACGCAGTGAGCACCGTGCCCGGTGCTCTTTCTTCACGTCAACGGTTCGCTTCACGACGACTCGCAGAGCGGAAGCAGACGATGAAAGAGCACGACTCACAGCGCGCACTGCGCCTGCACGAAACTCGTTGCAGCCGCTGGCCGGCGGTGGCGCCGAGCTGCCGCCACATGCTCCGATGTTTCATTTAACAGTGGACCCCTGTGTACACGCATTTCATCTAACTCGCTGCTAGAGCAACCGTCCTTTCCAGAAGTGGATCAATGTTCGTGCAAAAGACAACTTCAGGTGCCACACTACGCCACAGAAGGAAAAAATGAAGTGACCTGGACCCACCTTCTCTCCATTTGAGAATGCAATGACTGCAGGGGTGACACGGTCACCAGAGTCATTGGTGACTGCTTCAGTGTTGCCATCCTGCAAAGGAAAGGAAGGACAGAATTCACAATACAAGTTACCACGCACACACTCGTGCAAGTTCATCTAGCAAGGCATTTCACATTGGTTCAGGTGGTTATAAATGAGCAGCATGTGCGTGAATCCTGAATCAAAACAATGTGAGGTTTTCATGCACATCACGAACACCAGTGTTTGCAAGCCCCTTATGTAGTGCACACACTTGCTTTATTGAAGCATAAAAGAATTTGCACGAGGCATACCTTATGAAAGCATTGGTTATTATGTGTGTGCCATGTCTTCATACATTTTCTAGAATGAGAATGTGACATTCCATAGGCGTAGTTAAATGTGCCTTACTTCACCATAGCTACACTTGGCTCGCCATATTTTTTTCCCCTTGAGACATGTTATGCATCGCTTTTGCAGCAGTGCTACACACTACAAGTGCCTTATTGTGCCCGCACTACAGCAGAGCTTGTGACTGGTGAAGTGTACAAACATAAAAATCACATCAGATTGCTTTGGATTAATGCAAACTAGCAGTATCACTAGAGCTTCGCTCAACATAAGCATCCAAGATGCACATTAAATCTGCGCAATTGCAATTATGGTGTCACCGTCCTTAATATATCTGATTTGTGGCAATGAACTAATATACTGCCCATTTCATCTGCGTCCACTTTTTAACCTGCAACACATAAGAAAGCCAGCAGCCGAGTTTAAAAAGCAATTTCGTAAGGCTGTCTGCTAATCGACTATATGGAGGTACACGAAATGGACATATAAGCCCATTAGGTGCGGAACAATGGGCCTGATTCGCGAGATAAACCGCATCTCCATGTGTCTATCAGTGCAATGCCCTAAATAAGTATGACTGCAGTGCGAGCCACCTACGCATTGATAGCCGGTGCGAAACAAATCAGTGACAGAACGAGAGGTTAGTCACAAAATAAGGGCCGGAGGGATAACTCCACCCTAATCATCGTGAAAAAGAAACTATAAGAACTCGGCCCCAAGAAGACGTTAATCGATTCGAACAGTTTCAATATACAACGCAAACGTGCTCGCGCGCTTTCGTAAAGTGCTATCACGAGCGGTGTGACACAGTGTGCATTACGCCTCTGTAATAGCCACTTTATACAGAGCGTCATGAAAACATAGCGACAGCGTAGTTGGATTTCAGCGCACAGTGAAAACAAGCGTGCACGGTTGCGTACTGTCCTCTCGCTGTGATAAGGCGATACGTGACGGCGCTGCCACGATCGTGAAACCCTTCGAGTCCGAAACCGCCGATAACGAGGATCTTGCGATGCGATAGCAGTCGCGTTATCACGGAAAGCCGGCAGTTGCCGCAACGAGTTGAAATGACAGCAGCGGGACGAAACACATGCCGCGGCGAATGGCAACGTGCACGAGACTGACATGGGATCGTTTAGACCCATGGGCACGGCTCGGGCTCGTGTTTCACGGTTTCGTTCGAAGCTCGGGTGCGTCAAACACGTCTCGCGGGGTAATTACGAGCACGAGCGGGCGTACTTACCTTGTGAATCGCCAGGCAAAGGTTCGTGTTGCCGAAATAGAGCCCGAACGAGGCCGCCATGCTTGCGATTCAAAGATACGCTCGCAGCGGCGCCGAGTGACATAATCAGATAATAAACGTGACCAAAAAAAAAATTTATTCTAAAAACAAAAAAGCTATATAAGAAAAAAAGTTGATTTGTTGTGTAAACATGATTAGTTTGTTTACAAGCAACAAGTTTTATAACATAAATTTGATGTTGCAGAACATCAAACATTAAATACAATATACTTGTTTTTCTCTAAAAACATTTGCGACCAATCCATGTTTAGATAAATTAAGTATACTCTAAATTACTTTAAGAAAATTGTGCGTTAGCGCTATTGCAGGGATAAGGTAAACTACAGCGTTAGAATTGATGCCTTTCTTTTCTTTCTGAAATTCTTGTGTTCGTAGCGTTCGTAAAGGTCTGCGTTCGTGTCGATGGTGTACGTCATAATTACGTCATGGCGGGAACGAACCAATCGCGCGAAGACAGATGTCCAAAGCTTCGATACCGGCCCACAGTAGGTGGCGCCTTCGAAATTTCGCGAAGACGTGTCGGATTTTCATTCAAAGAAGTTGGACGTTGGGAGTTTTCTCGGTCTCCTTTCGGCCCAGCGCGTGCGAGACACGTCGCTTTACACAGCTTTGCCTAGTAAGTCGTCACGCGTCTAAGCAAATTAATTTGTGCAAGTGTCGTTGTCTTCGTCGTCATCACTTCGGCCGGCGTTCGAGAGAGGTCCTTTCAGCGGGATCGCAAGACACGGGACACAAAAAGACCCACGATGCGATCCAGCGGTGAAATGCCAGCGCTCTTGCTGATTCTCGTGGTGTGTCTGCAAGCATCGTTCCTCCTTGTCACCGGGAGATCCCTGAAAGAAGGCGAATGCGAAGGTGAGTGGTCAAAAGTCCGTAGCGTGTGCGATCGCTCCCGTCTACGTGAATGATGTGCGTGTGTCCTGTGATCCTGCGTGTGCTAGACAGCTCACAGTGAATGCAGCTCGTGTAGTCGGATTAATCTCTGCAATGCCGGGTGCAGTGTATGCCGAGTCGGTGACTGTGTAACAGGGGTAGGTCAGCTTTCGAAGCATCATATAATCAAGATGTCTAATTTCACCAACGGCAGCTGTCGCTAGACGACTTGGAAAGAAAAAGGTCGCCAACATAAAGTAACTCGAACCTCTAGTGTTAGTCTTGGTAGCCGTGTCAGTCCATATGACAAGATAGTAGATACCTGGATACCTCAGTAAATCCAAGTTAGAGATTTCCAGACGTTATCTCCAACGCCTAAATCAACTCGATCATGTTTAGGCAAGGTCATTCACACTGAAAAAGACTGAAAAAAGCAGGAAAAACATGCATTGGACAATTGCTGCTGCGATTCTCTTGACTGCTTTAGGTTTGATGTGTTATTGAAAGCTTCCTTCTTCAGCCACATTTATATTGGTTCGTCCCTGCCTGAAATGCACCATAAATATGGTATATGCAAGTACAGGCATCAGGGGCATGGCGTAAAGTGAACACAATCTTGTACTGATCACGCTGCTTCATTTACGCTTGGAGTTTTGTTGCTAAAAGGAAGGCATGCAAGTGCATACACAAGAAGGAACAAAAACAGAACAATGAAAATGCCAACTGTCAGTCAAGAAATCGCACAGCGAAGGAAATGAGAAAGAAACACTCGAAGAAAGGCAATGCGAAACTGCCAAATGGGGGCACTTGCATAAGATCATTATTGCTCTTTGTGCGTGGTAATTGAAGAGTGACACAATGATGTGCTACTACAGTTATCAATATTCCAAGCTCTCGACCATAAGGCCAACTTTATTGTCTGAACAAAGCTATAGATATCTTGCACATGACCCTTGCCGCTTCTGAACGTACTGCAGAGGTTGCCGCCTCTGAATCTACTGGTGCTCCACGATGATAGCTTTGATGACAAACAAGGTTGCGGTTCACCTGCTTTAATGTGATAACAACGAGGCACGAACGCATCTGTGTGTGTATAATGAAAGAACCTGTATGTGATGTTTTGATAACATTAACGTGACATTGCAGACGTCGTGTCCCCCATGCTGGTGGTTTTGGTGACACAGTGGTTTTAGTGACGTCAATGCAAGCCATCTATATTCTCTGCAAATTCTGTGGTTACCTTGCAGTCATGAGTGTAAAGAAAGGTTAGACTGTCTTTTACTGTTCAACAAATGTGCTCACTTCAGCTGATTATCCAGCATATGACGGGGACAGGCTCGCCCTTCGGGGAGCTAGGTCGCCTAGATTACAGGCCCTTAACAGAAAAGGCCTTGTCATATTGGTCTCTGGGATCCGGGATATGCAGCACTGCAGAAGCATTGTGGTACTTAGACACACCAACTGATGTGACATACTAGACGATGAACACTTTTTTGTGTGTGACTGTGCAAAGTACAAACATATACGTCTGTCCTCCTCTTCTTCTTTCAGTCTCCTTTCCCAGTGCAGGGAGGCCAACTTGAATCAGCCTATGACATTTCTCTGTTATCCAATTGATGTAACAACCTAGCGTTATAGACTAGTTTACAGTTCTCTGTGAAACCTACTGATTTTATCGCTTATCTTTGTACAGTGTGCGTGGGTGTTCTCAAGAAGCTGCACGGTCGGCTGGAAGTGGAAGAGAGGACGAACGAGGACTCCATCACAGCGGGATTCATGGAATTCTGCAAAGATGCTAAAGGACCAGAGCAGCGCTTTGTGAGTAACGGCATTATTCTATAGTCTTGCTAAGAGCCATCCGCTGTTAATCGAGGCAGGTGCCAATGCATTTGCATCTCTCTTGACAAAGCTGGCGTTGAGCAGACTGTGAGCTTCAATGTGAAAACGCTTGTGTGTTGATAAGTTGCCCACAGCAACATGCCTCACTACCAGGCTATGGTTACGGTGCCTAACACCCACCCAAGAATTTATTTTAAATTTAAAAATGCTGCATCACGAATGTGTATCAGCTTAAGCATGGCTGTAGACAGGCCTTTTGACATGGCAACTACAAGATCATGGGAGCAGTTCCTATTTCTTATCTAGTCCAGTATGGAAAGGTGAATACTGAGATGCGATACTGTGTCTATAATTGATTAGCTTTGGTCTTATTATATTATTGGGAAATTACAATTGGAAAATTGTAAGTAAGGGGTCTTATCCTGCCTGATGAAACTAGTGGATGCAAGTAATCTGAGCATTCCTTTTTTTTTTTTCATTCCTTTTTCTTTAGTGCTACTATGTGGGTGGCCTTGAGGAATCTGCTACACGCATCGTGGGTGAGATGTCCAAGCCATTCAGCTGGGGCATGCCCCACTTGAAGGTGTGCGAGAAGCTTCTAGCCAAGGATGCCCAGATCTGCGACCTCAAGTACCGTGAGTGTCCACTTCGTTTCTATCCTCTTCGTGTAGCAATTAATTCTTTCTGCTGTGAATTTCGGCACATTTTTTCCCCTTGAATTTTAAGAATGGTGAAAATTGTACTGCTACAGAATGGATTATGAATGAATCATTCTGCTATGTATTTGACAAATTAACATACTATGGGTGCACAATAACTCTTTTAAACTGTCAGATAAAGGAGCGTCAAACAGTACATCTAGCACAGGCCCGTAGCGAGAATTTTTTTTTGGGGGGGGGGGGGGGCACTTGCTGAAATCTTTGACTATTTGAGAGAAACACCTATTTTTATTATTTAGCCTCCCCTCCCCCCTGGCTACGGGCCTGATCTAGCATACCTTGAGGATTTGTAGTATATGCTAGGCGTAAATCGACGAAAAAAACAAAACAATGAAAGGAGTGAACTGGCTACATTATAATGTACTTAAATTGTGAGAACACTCATCCATCTGCAGTTTATCTAACTAGAACACATAACACACAATATGCGAACATGCAGCATAGGCCAATTCAGAAGTATTCGAATAAGTTTTGCCTTTGGTGCAGCATCTTGGCAAGCACGGTGTGCCCAAATCGCCCTACCCTACCAGGGGTGCAATCGCGGAACGATGCTATTCCCGATTCCAATGCCATATTTTATGCTACTATTCTTATCATCCGCCACTCGCGGCTGGCTGATCGCGTTGATAACACGGACGGACCGTCGTTCTGACCAATGGCCAAGCACGAAAAGCATTGGAATAAACCATAGAATCGTTCCGCGATAGCACCCCAGTATAGCTATGCTTAGTATGCAACATTTGGGTCATCTTATTTTCTTCTCTAGTTTTGTGGGAAAACTCTTGAGCTAGAGTTTTCCCTGAGCTGCTAATTGTGAGTTGTTCTGGGGGCAGTATTTTTTAATGATTGGTTTTATGAGATTTCGTTCAGCATGATAATATTTGCATAGGCATGAACAGAAAATAGCATTTCTGGCTGACACCTAGTGAGAACATTGAGCATGGCACTGCGTGATGGACACCATTAGTTGTAGACACCAACACATCCAGTGCAGGCACACGTGAAAGGGATCGTACGTATACAGCCTCTGGTTTTCCAGTGCAAATCTGCAGAAAAGGAAGATGGATTGGAGTACATCTTTTCAGAAGTTCCAGATCTGTGACAACTTGTATTTTTGAAAGAAAGAGCATGTCATAGCGACATTATGCTGCCAGGACTTTTTTATGGGACTGGAACTTGGAGGCAAATGATATGTGCATGAACTGATGGAAAGTGTTCAACATAGGAATGCTGTTGAGCAGTCAGAAGGTTGGACGTATAACTATGGATTACAGTTTTTCATTTGTCATGTTCCATTTGCTCTGTCGTGTGCATGTAATACCAACTAGCTTCGTAGTGTACTATTTTAAATTAAATAACCTGATTAGCACTTCAATGGCATCAGGTGGTTTGTTATTCTCCCCAAGTTGCCATGAAACACCTTACTCCAGACAATTTGGTTTATGGATGTGTGTGTAGAAGCATTGATGTTTGAGCAGTTCTCTTTACACACAGCAGGGAGTGCTACAGACGGTGCAGAAGTAGCAGTCATAAAAAATTAACTTCTCGCATCTTCCACTGCAGTTGTTTTTGGTAGCGACAGTTTGTATTGAATAACTTTTATATATGTTAAAGTGTAACATGTAAACGCGAGCTTTGTACTGACTGTAGTTGTCACTTTCTCCTCCTACAGCAAAGGTTATCGATTTGAAGACAGTGGACCTGAAGAAGCTCAAGGTGAAGGACCTGAAGAAGATCCTCAACGACTGGGACGAGCGGTGCGAAGGCTGTGTCGAGAAGACGGACTTTGTCAGGAGGATAGAGGAGCTCAAGAAGGTTCACATGCGCGAAGAACTCTGACCTCTGCGCGGTGCTTGCGTTGCTGTACAGATGGACCACCACAATGGCTGCCACTGCAAGACGTGTCACTCCTACTGGTCACCGACCCTTTGGCCCCCCTCTTTTTTGTTGTTGTTGGCAATGCAGTGGTGTCCTTGGTTACATTTTCGGGGAAAGGGTGGGTAGCATTCTAATTTATCAACTTTTTACACCTCTTCTATGTACAGGGCATTGAGTAAAAGACTCACTTTTTTTTCATCTCATGTGTGTACGCACAGGAAATGAAGTCATCTTTTTGTTCTTGTACACATACTCTGTGCGCTCATTTTGCTGTTTAAGGTTACCTGGAACAACGCTCTCACCTAGTGAAGACTGTGTTCTGGGTGCACAACATTGGGACTAAAACTGGAAACTTACTCATCGGCGAGAAAAATTAAAACGTTTTGTGCATTCTCTCGGCTTTTCCTTGTGGACATCGTGTCAAGGTGTGTGCCAAACACTGGAGGCATACTGGTGGTCACAAAGCTACTGCCATTGCAGTGGTGGCCCAGCTGGATTATTTTGCTGCAGTTCTACTTGTTTGCACCATGTTGCAATGCATTGGAGTGCACCTTGAGTTAACGGTGCCAAATTTCACTATTTTCACCTGCTTACATCTTTGGCCTAAGATGTTCCTGGTCTAGCACCAGGCACTTAAACAGCTTTTCGAGAGTGCGGCTTGACCCAGCACTCTTGTGAATTCGGTTTTTCGGATCGACAGCTAACTGGGTGAGTTGGTGCAAATGCATATTTTACTAACTGCAGTATTCTTGTATAAATGGCCTTTAAATCGAAGTGGATGTGTTTCTCTCCTGCTTAATGGATCTACTAAAAAAATAAACATGCCCACGTTTCTCCGTACATGTAGGAATTGTAATCCAACAACGGTAAGTGAATCGTGTAGAACAGTTCAAGTCATGGTGACAAACACTTTATGAAAGGCTACGTTAAGCCTCAAAATTAGAGATGCTGAAACAAGTCTGAAATTTGCGAAAACGCCGGAATTTTTTTAGAACGTCTTCAGCCTAGGCCATTGGAAGCATTGACTGTGAAAGCCCATTAATTTTCGTGAGGCCCTGCCGGAAATTTCGATGAAATTGCTGCTCCACCTCAAGAGGGAGTGCCTCGCGCACAGTCAGCGACATCTTCCCCGAACGCACGAACGAGCTGAAGCTCGTGTTATTAGAAACAGTTGCCAGCAGGCTGTAGCATATACAGTAACTCTACAGCAGGCGTTGCGCGGCTGCCACCTACCAGCAGCTACCAGCTCCTCCCTCCAGCGACTGCAATGATGATAGCACGAGGTTGCCGCACGCAACGCTTCCTCGCAGTTTTCTCCATGGCGGCCTGTTTGCGGCACTTGTAACTCGTTTTAACGACATTCTGTTCAATGTAATAAAGCAAAGCTTGTTATGATTTACAGATTTCGGTGGCGAAGGTGTGGGAGAAAAACCCGGAAAAACAGAGTACCGCCGCAATTGTGTTTGTTTTTCTAGTGTACTCGCTCGCTCATCATGTCGTTTAGTTTCAAGTTTTCCTCAAAATAATTCCGGGGCTTCATTTCACCCAGCAAGCCCGCGAGGAGGCGAAGAGGCAAGACCTCGACGTCCCCACGTGGGAGGCCTAGGCCAAGGAACTTAAATTGCAGGTTGATAATAAAGTTTATTCCTCCTCCTCATTTCACTACAAAAACAAGTTGAGGTTAACTGCGGACACTTCTTATCGCTGTCAGAGTGTGTCTTCGTGCAGCATCGTATCAACGGCGCTGTTACACTCGTAAGTACCAGTTTAGATAGCCAGCTCGTGAATTAATTTTCCTTGCATTTGATTACCCCTGACCATCATCAACCTGTATGAGGACATGACGTGCGAGACCAGTAAGTGACTCATTGAGGCGAAGGACGTTTAATTATTACGTGAGCCGCATCGCTGAGAACGCTGTCGAAACAGTTCAGAGCGGTCATTTCGACTTTCAGGAGTTTATTTTACAAGCATTACCGCTAGTGACGCGGCGGTTGTTGGATCCGCAATTCATGCAAATCAGAGTATACGGCCACATCATCCCAGACGACTGTTGATAAGTCATAACATAATCCAAGTATACTAATATCTCAGCATTTACTTCCGAAACCGTTTTGTGCGTGCAGTATTGTTTTGTTTAATGTTATTTTATGGATATATTAAGTGATTCCTTATGATAGATAGACTCGTCTAAAGTCTCCTGTAGCAGAAAGCGCAACATTGTCAAAGCACCTATAGATCAGGGGTTCTCAAGCATGTTGGTCCCAGGGAACCCTGCTAAGCTCAATTAAGTGCCCCCCCCCCCCCGCCCCCCTTCCCGCTTTCACGCAAGCGTTTTTTTTTATTCGGTTCGCGCTACATTCGCGTGCAATAAATTCTAAAGCAAGGGTGCATAAAAAAACTTGGACCATCTCCCCGAAGGGAACCCTGATGGGATGCGAAGCAGCAGCGGTGCGCACGGCGTTGACCCGGTTGAAACGCGTCGACGCGGGTGCTGGAAGAACGGTTTGAAGCGAAACTCGGTGTAGCGTTTACTTGAGTAAACGTTTGTTTAAAACTCAGACACGGGAGGCAGGTTGGGTTTCGTGTAAGTTTCATTAAAGCGTTTGGCAAGACTTCGTAGTCGTTGTTTCTTCAGAGTCGAGACACGGGCGCTGGACCGGAGCAGGCGCGCGTTTCGCCTTGACTACCACGGGTGAAGCGAGAGAGAAGTGACACGTTCAGAGGTGTTGCGGGCGGGCGGAGCAGCCGGCAGCTGCGGGCGCTACGGTGAGCATGCTGCGGGTGAGGGAGAGAGTGACGTCAGCGCGCACCTGCGAGGGAAGCGTGCGAGGGGAGCGTGACGTCAACGCAAAGCTGTGGAGTGACCACGGTGTAAGAATATTCAGGTGTTGACACTGCGCTCGCCTAAGCGGCCAGAAAATGTTCGGTCCGTTGAGCGGTGCGCCATCTAATGGCTTGAGGCGGAGAGCGCCCGCGAGTAGCCAAATCACGGTGGTGCTACGTCGTCGCCGCCGCGCTCGCCGTGCCCTCTCCAGTTGCTCTCTCGATTTCGCCCCTCGACGCCGCTTGGCGGATGCACATTATCCAGCAAAATGGCACAGAAAAATGCACGTTATCAGCAGCATGCGCGTTGCTATGGAGAAGACTGCCCCGCTTTTCGTAGCGCCCTCCAAGACGGCGCCGATGAAACTGCAAGTCATCTGATAAGAACCCGAACATTATCTGGACGCGCGTGGATTGCGGTTTCCCGAGAGTGTCATCACCTGAGTGTATTCTTACACCGTGGGCGTGACCTACTTGGCAATGCTCCAACACCTACGGCGAGGGGAACGCGTTGCGGCGCATTCGTACGGACGCACGTAACGTACGGCGTTACACACGTGAGTCAAAGAGCTGCTTCGCATCTAAAAATTTCTTCACTGACATGCAACTGAACTCACTTTCCTGGAGCTCCTTAGATCGACCGCACCTCGGGTTCGCAATGGTTCATTGCCTAGATAAGCACACGGCAACGAATTTCATGGGCGCGCGCGAGAACATAGTCACGAGTGAAAAGTGGCGAAAACGGATCTGCCAAGTGAGTGTATGCGACCTGCCGGTGAGGCAGAAGTGAAATAGAAATTTACTAGTGAAATAGGGTGCCTTGATGCCCGCGCGCTCCGCCGAAGGTGAGGACAGCCGCGTCGTCTGTGTCGTCTGCTACTACGGCCGCCATTGCGCCTCCCGCCGCAGCTGGGCAGCATGCGAAACGCGCTACACAACGCTCTTGCGGTGCGCGGATACGTCCGGAAATAAGTGCACGCTAGCGAGGTTTTGTAGCGTTAGCTACGCTGGCCTAGCAGAGCCAGTTTCGCGCGCCTCCTCAAGAGCCGTGCTGCGCATGCGCGAGGATGAGTGATGTGACACAGCTGGCGCACCGGAGCCGGCACCTCCCGCGCACTCCGCCGCCGCCGGTCTGCGCATTCCAGAGGAGTGACGTCGTAGCCGTGGCAGACACACTGGCGCCGGCGCGCGCGCAGCTATTCGCCTTCGCTGTGCAGCCACCGTCTGACACTGCGCTGAAGCCGCTTGATAGCGCCTCTGACTGGCGTTTGCCAGTATGGTATAGCCATGGAGAAGGAGAGCGCAAATGCTGCTCAACGGCGCAGAAGAGCGGAGAAGCTTAACTCATCGGATCCCGAAGTATATTTGCCTGGCAAAATAAATATACATGTGCCACATAATACGTATGCCATGTGTGTGTCATTAGAGCAGCAGTAAGCATGATAATCAAGCTAATCCTAGACAATCAGGAAAGCTAAGAATAATCAGCTGAACCTTTGCTAACGCTATGTATATCCTGGCATAGCCGAGCTAAGCCACTGCAACATTTTTTCTTCTTTTCTTTTCTGAAGCTTGGACAGATGGTAGTGCTGCTATTGCCTAAATGTTTATTAAAGGAGCGTGTGTAAACTGACGGCCTGTGCATGTGTTATGCGCTAGACGTAGACTTTGTTATGTTGAAAACGAGTCTTCTTCCTTACGAAGGAAACGACGTAGTTAAGCCTAAACCCTCACTTAATTCTCTCGTAAACTCTGCATTCCGAATTCGCAAATAATCGTTGAAAGTATTTATATACATGTGAGAGGCAACAGCAGTATATGTATCTCAACACACACATTTAGTGCTGCGAAGCTACCTAAGCGCGATTAAGGTGGCTTGTTTTGCGAAGTTTACAGACGATTCACTCGTTTATTATAAATGGCATTGTACATATTGTACACAGGATAAAGGGCCGAGGGGCAGTATGGTGCAAATATCCTGCTAAGATGAAATTAAAGCTTCTTGATCATTATTATTGTTGACATTTCTCACTCAATCTGTGGCCGCATTTCTCACTCGAGTTGCACCTTGAGCCCTTATCAAAACGATTAATACGTTGTTGTGTAGTATGCCATAAAACTTTTCATACGCGCAGTATCTGTGCGTCTTTCCGTTTTTTTTTTTATCTGCAACGTTTTTTTTTTTGCATGCACATGTTGAGTGTGTCCAATACTGTCTTGCATTTTGTGCAGCAGATCCAGTGCGTCGTTTTTTTTCTCTTTTATTAATAATAATATCTGGGGTTCTAAGTGCGAATGCCACGATATGACTATGAGGCACGCCGTAGTGGAGGGCTCCATGAATTTTGGTTGCTGTTTAACGTGCACTGACATCGCACACAACACGGGCCTCTAGCATTTCGCCTCCACCTAAATGCGACCGCCGCGGCCGGGTTCGAGCTCGCGACTTTCGGGTCAGCAGCCGAGCACATTAACCACTCTATCACCGAGATGGACGTTTCTTTTTAAGGCGAAAGCCTTAAATGCGTCATCAAACGGAGAAATTTGACTGTCAGTGGTTTCTTGGCCCACGCCCGCTACAGCTTGCACCGTCACGCGCGCCAACTGGCTGGCGCGGGCCAAGAAACCACCGACAACTTAGCCATTCTTATCGGCCTACCGCTGCAACGGAGCCGGCGAGTCAAGGCAGCAGCTGATTTCGTTCGCTCAAACCACGGCTGAGAGCACCACGTTCGCTGCCGCGCGAATGCGCTAGTCACGTGGTTCTTTTTGTATTTCGCGGGCTTTCTTTGCAGCTTGGAAAAAATGGTATACGTGAGACTTTCTTTATCGCAAATAATGCAATGGGGGTTTCTGAAGACGCTCTCGAACTTTGCAAGTCGCATTTCTTGCCTAAAGTCGATACTTAGCAATTTAATTAAATAATCCTAATCAACAAATTAAGTAATTACAAAACAAAAACATCTCTGTAGTGCGCAAGGTGACTGTCAGCAATTTGCAACTGATATGACACTCGCCTGCCTCTAATGACACACACACGTGTGTGTGTGTGTGTGTGTGTGTGTGTGTGTGTGTGTGTGTGTGTGTGTGTGTGTGTGTGTGTGTATACCGGATCAGCGGATGATGGACACGTAAAAAACTTCTTCGACCTCTTCGAACGCCACGCTACCGATGCATCATGGTCGGAACGGGACATGGTCGCCAACTTCAACAACTACGTCACCGACAAGGCTTTCAAATTTTACCCCACTCGCATCTTTCAGAACGACGAATCTCGGATAAAAATCAAAGAAATGACCATTCGTTTTAAAGAATACCATTAGCACTCGCCTAAATTGCCCTATCAGAAGACATTTCAACTCGGTCATCACTGTAACAAGCAATCTTCGCGTCGCATCTTTGCCAAATGTGGCCTCGTATTAGAAAGCCCTCGACGATTGCCCCGTCTCATGGATATTCCGAATATAAGGAGCGCATTCAAACGACGAGCATGAATGCACAGTTGCAAAGCCTCAGCTCTCGGAGTGACATAACGGCCGCTTTCTTACAAGACCCGACCGGGCCACCAGGCTTCTCGTGTGCGCAAAGATCGCCATCACCTACCTCTCCGATGCACTGCAAGAATAACGTCAATATCCAACCACCCAATTTTCGTGTGACGCATGAAGCCATGACAGGAGAAGGCTAGGAGGAAGAGGTGCGCGTGCGATAGAATAAAAGCATGGCGTATGAGCGGTACGTCTCCCACATCTGGCGTCACATCCTGAACGGTTACGTTTGCTTTATGATGAACGCGCTCCATAAGGTGGTTTTACGGTCGCCATCTTGTGAGTAGTTCTACCCGAGCCAACAGAAGACGCCACTCAGTTAAGAACACGAGGACAACGTTTCGGGGAGTGAAACTTCTCTGATGCCCCTCGCGCACTCGTCTCTGCCCCTGCAGTGCGGTACTAAAACCGCACGCGCAGGCTCTCGGCCGACAGCGCCGGTCCGTTCCGTGCGCGGCAACATGCTCAAGAAATCCTGGCTCACTGGCCAGCTGCTTTCCGTGACGTATGGTGCCAAAATGCGAGACTGGGTAACAAACTTTATCGCGGAGGTCACATTACAAGCGAACCATGAGACATTACATCCTTCCGTGCAGTTGCGTATACCAACTTGTTCGCGAGTGGTGGGGCTGGCCTCTCTCGCTCCAGCCGCCTATAATAATAATAATAATAATAATAATAATAATAATAATAATAATAATAATAATAATAATAATAATAATAATAATAATAATAATAATAAAAGGACGAGTCCTCGTCCCACGGCAGATCCCACGTACCGTGGGAGTCGATGGGATGCGAAGCATGCGGTGGGAAGGGGACTGTGGTGTAATTTTTTTTACTGAGCGGAACGTTACAAAATGACACTAAAGATTTGTATAAATTTTATACGCACACATATATGTTGAAGAGCCGCATATGTGTTATAGTGTTATATAACCAGTTGTTTACAGTTGGGTAACGCTGACAACGGCAACGTGGGTATTATACCAACACCAGAAGCCGTAAGCTAGTATGCAGTGCTTACACACACACACACACACACACACACACCACACACACACACACACACACACACACACACACATATATATATATATATATATATATATATATATATATATATATATATATATATATATATATATATATATATATATATATATATATATATATATATATATACTTGTCCCTTGTGATAGAGAACGCACGCACGTTTCACGAACCCGTGTGCATGTGTGGAAGACATTCCTGGCAGTTCTTGAACAAGGTCATCATCCCCGTGATGAGTGAGCGCCAGCAGTTGGTCATGCCTTGTTATCAGATCAGGTCAAGATCGCGGTGACGAGGGGTCAATGTGTAGTGAAGTATGAGGTATAGTACAGCCGTTGGAAATCGTAGATGCCTCGGTCATTTCGTCGACAAATTGTCTATAGATAGAGCCGGCGACATGCTGGAATCTGAAGTCACCCTTCGCGTTGGTGAGGTATGGGCCGTCGAGGCTGGTAGGCCTGGATAGTACTACGTAGACCAACATCAGTGGATGGCGCTTGTCGTATTCGTAGACTACCTGGGCGTATGTGGCCTACGTAGCCTAGTCTACAAAGCGGCTGTCAATCAATCTGACATCATCCTCGGTCAGCATGAGGCGATCGCCCAGCCTCGTAAGAAATGAAGAGGACACAGCGTTGTTCTGGCGGACTATGTGCACTTTTACGGTGCGATGATGTGAATATCATACGTAACTTTCGTAAATGTATTCCTCCGGAGTCGAGCAATGCTTGAATATAGCTCGCTGAATCATAGGAATACAAATGTAATGTTTATTAGACTGCTATAAAAGCGGAGCTAACATTGGAACCACAGACGTTAATCTGATATGACGTCTGTATCGTAGGAGTATACGCGTCGTAAGAGTATCATATAGTGTTTATTGCTTTCTTGTAAAATTAGATAGTAAGCACCACAACCACAACTGGCGTTGCACCGACACGACGCCTGCAGAGGCTGTTTTTCCAAACCAGTTTATAGACCTGGCGTGGCTCTGTGGTAGAATACCTGATTGCCACGCAGAATGCTTGGGTTCGATTCCGGCTGGGATCCTAATTTTCATTCTTTCCATTCGTCAGGTTCCTGGGTAGATATAAACTGTCAATCACCTGTGGCGCATACCCATGCACCGCGGCCCGTGGTAAGCGGGTATGTGCCACACGTGTCTAGTGGAAAGGGTTTGACGACGTACGCTACAGGATTTTCACTTTATTCATGTCATGACCCGACAGTCGTATTCATCAAATCATGTTACCCTCCCATGCAAATTTTGGTCGGCACCAAGTTAAGGAGGCGATCCTGAGAGCCCCCAGACGTAGGCGGCTAGATAGATAGATACGTAGATAGAAACGCTCAAAGTGCCAGAGGTTCGCTAAGAAATGCTTCGCATTTAATAATAATAATACTTTATTGACATTTGTCACAGTAACAATATAATACAAAATTGGCCTGTCAAAGGTGGTGGTGTTTGGCTTGAAGGGCAGAGCCGACAGACAGCAGACAACAGGTATTGATTTACCTAGGACCACTGATTGATTTACCGAGGCAAACAGTAGACGCGCGTGTACAGCAGTGCATGATGAAATAAAACTGATGGTAATGCATATAACGTCACCCAACCTTACATGAGTTGACCATTCGTACATGCAATGGCAAAAATACAACAATAGAACACCATCATATTTTCGGTGAAAAAGAAAATGCGGGAAAACCATGAAAAACAAAAGAATACATGATAAAGCAATGTGACATCATTGTAACATGTAAAGAGAAAAAAAAGAAAAAAATTCTAATGCCTTTAATACATCATCAGCTATGCGCAGCCTGAAATACATGGTTACCTTAAGGTTTTGATACCGCAGTGGCATTTACCGAAGGAAAAAGTACAGATGTCACGAAGAAGTTAAAGATTAATGTGATGAAGAAGTTGCTTCAGCTTGAATTTTATTTTTGCACGAAAGACACTCGTGGCATTAAAGGGGTACTGACACAAAATTTCGCAGCCGAGATAGCCTGCTGGATCGATTTCCGTGTACGTGCGTGTACCATCTGCGAAATATCGACAGCGAATAAAGCTTGGAAGGTATTTTTATATGAATATTGAAGTTCGCGTGCGCGATCCAGCATTATAGGGCGCACCTATTGCATTGACACCCTCGGAGGTGACCCGAGGTGACCCCCCTACTTCCCCTACGTAACCGTTGTAGCCGGTACAACAAGTTGTGATGACGTCGTAGCCGCCATTTTTGTTTTGACGCGCTCGCCGCTGCGCTGTTGGTGTCTCAAGGAAATCGTCGCCAACAGACGACGATGAGGAGGACGACGATAACGAGGACGATGATGGCGACGTCATCGCGCAGCACGTGCGGCAAGCGTGCGAATGCGAGGAGACGACGCGAACAGCGCGGAAGTGCGTCACACTTCTGTGTGCTGACGTGATCGAGCGCTGCAGCCGCTAGGTGGTGATAGTTGCACCCGGAGGCTTGTCGTTTTTGAAACCGAAACTGACACTGGTCGGTAATGAGGAGCCTGTAATTAATTATTTGTCGCGCGCTGCAGCAAACGATGTGCCGTGTTATGACTAACAGGCCCCCAGCAACACATTGCAGCAAAAAAAAACGCGAGGCCAAAATTTTTGTGTCAGTACCCCTTTAAAGCAAGACGGTATAAAGTAGCTACGAGTGCGCTGACCATATCTGGTGGAGCATATATATATATATATATTATATATATATATTATATATATATATATATATATATATATATATATATATATATATATTGTGAAGAGAAAACAAGAGACAACGCCCGTTCTTGGGCCGGCTGTTCTTATTCATTCTGCCCTTCGTCTTTCTCCTCGTCGCCCTAGCCGAGCATGCGCCTATGCCCGAGAGCCGCTGCCTTCATTACAATATATATATATATATAATATATATATATATATATATATATATATATATATATATATATATATGTATATATATATATATATATATTATAAAGACGTTTATTAGCGGGCACTCGGCGACGATAAACGACTGCGACAGTCAAGGCGGGGTGCCGACTCTGAGCGCGAGGAGCGTGCTGTCCCAGAAGAGCGGAAGAGGACGACCCACTAGTAAGCGCTCGAGAGGGCGACCCATTACAGGCTTCCAACGCTTCGCTACAATATATATATATATATATATATATATATATATATATATATATATATATATATATATATAATATATATATATATATATATATATATATATATATATTATAGAGAGGAGAGAGAGAGAGAGAGAGAGAGAGAGAGGACAGAGAGAGAGAGAACTTAATTTGCACTCAATTTGATGTGATTCTTTATATACAGAAATAAAATTTGGTCAGCAGCGTTCAATAACATTACAGAAAGGGTACAGTCAGTCCTACGTAGCATATACTGGGACGTGCTATACATGTAATAGTATTGCAAGCAACACTTTTTATAAATTACCCACACTACTTTATGCTTGATGAAAACTTCAGCGCAAGCCCGGACGGACCACAAAAAATAGATGGGACAAGCACTGGCGCTGTCCTTGTCTCATCTATTCTTTGTGGTCCGTCGGGGTTTGCACTGAAACTTCACCTTAAACGCTATGTACCAACCAGGCCCAACAGAAGTTTTATTGACTCTCTGAATAAATACAATGATGCCGGTGGCGGCCTGCCCTGTAGTATAGATTTGTATCATTCAATGAAATTTCGTTCACGTCTAGGCGCTTCTAACTGCGTTTTTTAATGTATGCAACGGCGACTTTACATTTCCTTTTCCGTAATTAGTACTACACTTTTTTGCAGATATTTAGATTTACGTATCTTATATTTTGCCTTGTTTGCTCCTAGTCGAAATATTTAGTGCTTCTAGCGCATTGCTATTAATATTACTATTGTTATATTACTACTATTATTAACTGTCAACCACAAGTTTTTTAATTAGAATTTGTGGTATTAGGGGTGTAATACATTGTTTATACGCATCGTATTTGTATTTGCAACTTTGTTTGGAGCGTGCGAACTTCATATGTAGAAAGGCACGCGATACAACGAAGTTAAGAACAACAAAACAAGACCAGCGCTCTTTAGCGTTGGTCCTGTTTGGTCTTTCTTGTCTTCATTGTATTGCGCTGTTTTCTACTTCGCTTGGAAGGCCTTCCAGCCCCTCCAAGTAATTACGCCTATGTAAACGGTGTAAGCACAAATTTTCTTTGAAAAAAAAAATATGGGTGATTATAACGTAAAAATACTCCCCATTTTTTCCTTTCGCATTGGTCGAAATGATTGGTCGAAATTGTCTGGGTCATACACACGGCACCTGCTCATAACGTGTTGCAACAAATGACCCCAAAGTTGTCCACTGCGTAATGACCACTCATTCACGACTACATAAAAAAATGAGAAATTACGCTATTTTCAATACGGCATATTTTTGATCATTGGTTCTTCGCCGTTCGTCAAAAAGCTTTGGTGTGCCTTAAGATCGCGTGCTTGTTACGCGACCTCACAAATTTGCGAAATCTCGTGGCATTAAAATGAAGAGCGCGCACTAAACAGCACATTAGTATGCTGAATATTACCTAAATATTTTTAGGAATAGACGGACACTGTCTCATTCTGAATGTAGTTCAAGAAGGCTGCCCGCCGATTACATTGGCAGCGGCTACTTATAGCAGCGGCGAGATGGATTCATATGAGTATAATAAATATTTTCAATTGTATAGCATAACGATGTTGAGCTGTTTGTGCGCGTGTACAACTCTGCGAACTCATCCCTGCTGAGAGAGAGGGAGGGAGGGAGAGAACTAAACAGCGCTGCGCGTGTGTGCTTCTTTGCTGTCCGAGTTGTATTTGGCCTTGCGCAAGTCAATTCGAGATGACTCAAGACCAACTAGCCCGGCTGTCACTTCAGTCTCCTTAGTCCACAAAACCCGGATCGCGGAATCGAATCCCGGCCGCGGCGGCCGCACTTTTGATGGAGGCGAAAATGTTTTAGGCGCGTGTGCTTAAATTTAGGTACACCCCAGGGGGTCGAAATTTCCGGAGCCCTCCACTAAGGGGTCTCCCCTTTCCTGTGAAAGAAGATGAATTTCGTGAAAGAGGAAGAGCGTCTGAACGGTCCATGAAACGTTTACTGGTTCCTTCCCGTATTTGCGTCGTCGATTATGTAAGTTTCAGGCCAGGCACAGCAGAATAAAATCATGACAGAGTGCTTTAACGTTAAGAACCTCTACTCAGCGTTCTCTGCAATGCTGTAGCGCAAAGCGTTCCACAGGCGGCCTGCACCGAAGAGAACCTACAGTGCGTGGTCGTGAGACACGGGATACGTTCCCCGCAATGGAAGCGCAGGAGAAATTTCATTATATAATTAAGTGATTGCTGTGTAGAAGTAAACGTTCGCCTCAGTTCATGGTTTCCTAGTGTGCAACCGACAGTGACCACTGTCGAAAGGGGGGGGGGGCACCCCCCCAAATTTTCTCAGAGGGGCGTGGGCTAGCGCCCCCCCCCCCCCCCCCGGTAGATACGCCTATGCTTCTGTGTACATATTCCCCTCTGTCGCTGTCGTTTACTCCTACCTCATTCACTGATGGCCACCATTCAGCTGTCAGCTGCTTGAGCTAGATAGCGGTCACTATAAAATAAAACTCTCATTTTCCTTTTCTCCATACCTATATACTTTTCAAGTAAACAACCACTTACTGCTACTAGTCTGCACCGTTACACATCCTGCCACAGGCGATTCAAGTATGCACCAAAGATTTTATTCCTTTTGAGAAAGAAGTGAGAGCGAAATTCTGTCGCTCCAACGCTAGCTGCCTTGTGAATACTACCTAATACTGCTGAGGGGAACAGCGCAAAAATGGCACCTGGTTTTCAGCTATGTATTTCCAGGTGTAATAAATTTACACACAGTTGTTCGTCAGCGCTTGTGTCGTGTGCTCAATCTTTCTCCGTCCCGTTTTTTGCGCTGTTCCCCTCAGCATCATGTACCAACTGGCCCTTCAAGAAACCCTCCTACTACCTAATAGCTGAAGCCCGGTCAGTAGGGGCAAATAATTATGGTGAAAAGAGGGCTCCTATTCACTCTTTTTGAATTATTCGCAAATGCTCAGGAAAGTTCCGTCCTCGTGGTGCTGTCGGTTCCAAGCAACCTAGTATGAAGCAACAAGTGTTTCAAAAGATATCAGCAGGCAGGCCGCGTGTGTGTTAGAGGCACAGCAGGCCACGCATTACGCTGCGCGGCCACAGCTGTCTTGTTCACTGCGATATGAAATATTGCGGACATTGCGGACACAACGTCGGATGTGCGATTTCGTCAGCTGTCGGCGACCGGCTCATTATTCAGCACATGAAGAAAACTGTAAGGCCGAAACGCGCACACTTGTAAAGACTGTTTTGAAAAGAATGTCCATTTCTCACTTTGTATTTCATTTCTATTCTTTTTTCAAACTCTAAAACACGTGTTTGTTTATTCGTCATGTGTAACGCTTCGAACGGTGGAACTCTGTTTAATTCGTAAGTAACATCGGGTATTAAAAAAACACACTGGGATAAAGCATGGCAGAGGGACATGCAATAAAGTGCTATGTCACGCTATGTCAGGCATGCATATGATATGTCCGCACAACTTAACAATGCGAGCGAGAAATTACCATCTGATATGGGGTTTCCAGCTAGTCAATAGTAATATGATGGCGAAGTGAAAGAGGGTGGAGTTATAGCAGGGGCGTAGCGAGAGGAGGAGGAGGAATAAACGTTTATTGCACGAAACGGTGTCGCGGTGCTAGTCCCGCGTCTACCCTAGGTGGGAGGTCTCCTCATTCCAGGAACCCTCTGGCCTTCGCTGCGAGAAATTTTTTTTTTTTTTTTTTGGGGGGGGGGGGGGTGTTCAACCATACTTGTACGCATATACATATAGTCAGAACACATAGTCAAAACAAAACGCACAGGTTCGCCGCTCCCTGTCCCCTGAGAGAACTCACTTGTGGCCCGGGTTACTTCAGAAAAAAAAAAAATTTTTTTTTTGTTACACCGTGCCTTGCATGCAGTCACGAAAAGTTCACGCCGATTCGCTCCGTTGTTTCTGGCTGAAATCTGCAAAATCCCACGCTGTGTTCCTGCAGTCAGCAACGCAGCAAATATTGTTCGGCTTTGTGGTTTATTGAAACCAATGACGAATATTCACAAATGACTCCGAGTGCAGAATTCGCAAGCGCCCGCGTCTTCTTGGAGCGAGTTTGAGCGCCGTAATCGGGGATAGAGCTGTGCACGGGCCGTATTTCCCAGCCCGAGCCCGGCCCGGGCCCGCTGACCTTGTCGAAGGCCCGCCCGAGCCTGAAGGCAAAGGGCTGCGAGCCCGCCCGGCCCGGCCCGACGTACGAAAACGCAATCCCGGGCCCGGCCCGGCCCGGCCCGGCCTGGCTTTTTGAAGCTTCGCTGCGAGAACAAAACATCGTTTTCCGGTAATTTGGCGTTTTATTAAGCATAGCAAATGTGATCAAACGACACACGACGAACAGTCTCTATTACACAGATTACAAATTGTCGTGCAAAAACAGCAAGCAAGTAGACGGCCTCATGCCAGCAACAATAGAGTTCGCTCGCCAAAGCCGTCACGTGTATAGGGTATGCCCATGCAAGCGTAAGCTTGCACGAAGGCGATCTACGTCGGGTCGCTCGCGCTGTCGCGTACATTTGCACTCATATGGGATTTGGCCTTAAATCTAACGCGAACAGTCGCGTGGCGCCGTCACTAGCTCAGGTGGTGTTACTTCTCTGTTTGTCGGAGTGCAACAGAGGCAGTGCTTTACCTGCTCCCCTTTTGTTTAAAGTAACGAATGGAAAGGAAAAGCAGTAAAGGGCAGTCGCGAAAAAGGCGCTGTATGCGTGCTGGAAAACGATTCCCGCTCATTCTCTATATTTCGGGCTTGAGTCGGGCTTTGCGCAGGGCCCGAGCCAGGCCCGATAAAACTCAAAGTAGCCCGAGCCCGGCCCGGGCCCGAGGTGAAAATACGTCGGCCCGCCCGAGCCCGGCCCGCGGGCCGGGTCGGGCTCGGGCTTTCGGGCTACCCGGAACCCGTGCACACCTCTAATCGGGGACTCCTGAACACTTGGAGCACACGGGAATATATACTCGGGTGTACCTGAATTTCGCTGCCATGGAGATGCGCCTGTCGTAGGTGGAAATCGAACCCGCGTCCTCGAGCTAAAACAGTGCGACGCATAACCTGCTAAGGTATACCATACACGGCGGTCAATTACAAGCCACAAGAGTATGGCTGTTTTTGCGCAATGAAATAACGAGGGAACGGGTCCAGGGGAGCGCAAACTTTCGTCTGTTTATTCAAGAGATAGTGCAACGAAATATATAGGCACAGGCATGCGCAGCAAACAAGGCAAACAGCGAGCGCATACCGTCCTAATCACAACCTGTGAGCTATAAACTTGCTCTCTGCCTGCGATAGAGACAATGACGTATCACTGATACACATGTAACCTCGTGCTTTTATATGGAATGCCTCCAACAATTCTCACGTGGCGGGTCGGAGCGAGCTTATCCTGCCAAATTTCCGCTTGTAGCCCAATCTAGCAAGTTCATAGTACAACAAGCACTGCTGAACGTGGTGGGTCACTTTCGCGACACGCACACTTGCCGCGCCGCTGTCTTTCCTGGTCCGAATTGAAGGCGCAGAAATGAAGGGAAGTCGGCACAAAAGAAATTCCAGCAATCTACTTTTGACCGACGCGTAGTTCTACAGCTTAATTGTGTTAGATTGCTAACTTAGTTTAATTAGCAATGACAGAAATAAATATGCACCAAGTACAAAACTGTGTACTTCCGCAACCCTTCTGCAAACTGTGTTCTTGGGTGCTATGCAGGATGGCCCGAGTTTGGCGAAACTCGGGATCTTATCGAGCTCTGGCGACACCCCCTTTTGAACGAGCTAACAGTACGCGAAGGTGAAATCCATTCAGCACGCGCTCCATTCCATTGGTTACGATGGAACGCGGCGCAAGGTCAAAGGCGGTCGAGAAGGTTGGGTGGTGTCGTCAAACTAGAGGCAGATTCTTTCATTTGTTTTCGTTCCACTGAGTGCACCCTTGCAAGAAAAGTGGCAGAAAGCTCTACTAACTCTATTTTTTATGTGTGCGCGGGCCGTTTGAATTCATGTTCAAGCGTTTAATGTCAGCACTAAGTATTCTTTAGAATAATCAGCACCGTGGCCTCTGAGGTTAGTTCCGACCGAGCGCCTTACAACACCGCGGCTAGAGCTAATCGCCGAGGCCACGTGTATAATCACCATGGTCGGCCAGTACATACTAGCGCGTTGCTCGACCGGCGCGCGCCCTCGTCGTTCTCTTCTTCATCGTCTGCTCGCTCCCAAAGCACGTGCGCCCGGCTGATTAGCTAATTGGCTGGGCGGTATACCTAGCTAAGTGAGGACGTGCTATGACAAAGCTGGTTCGGCCAAATCATGCTAAGGCCAAGCTAACTAAGCCATGTCTTACTAAGACCATGCTAATGAAGTCGTGTAAATCTAAGAACAAGGTAATTAAGACCATACTGATTAGGAGTGTGTAATTAAAACCAAGATAATCAGGACCTTACTCACCGATAGCATGTTAATTAGGGCCGTGTTAATTACGATTATGCCAATTACATCTGTACTCTTCAGGACCTTGCGAAATGAACCCGAGTAATTAATGTCGTGCTAATTAAGACATCAATTGATGCTAAATAATATGGTGCTAATTAGGATCATGCTCGTCAGGATTATGCTAATTACATCTGTACTATTCAGGACCTTGCTATTTAAGCTTAAGTAATTAATGACGAGGTAAATAAAATAATCAAAATTAATGCTAATTATCACGACGTTAATTAAGAGCGTGTAACTAAAACCATGATAACCATGACCTTACTCACCGAGGTCGTGTTAATTATGATCGTGTAATTAGTACTATGCTAATTATCTCTGTGCAATTCAGGACCTTGTGAATTAAATCTGTGTAATTAATGTCGTGGTAATTAAAATAATAACAATTAAGAAATGACGAATCAATATCATGTTAGTTAAGACCTTCCTAATCAATAGCACCAATATTGAGACCGAACTGACACGGTCATTACTCCGAAGCAGACAAAGCAGACTGAGTAGACGAGCCACGTAAAAAGCTGGAAGAAGCTAGGTGACCACAAGCTCCTCCGATGGCCCCAGCCTTGCACTAGTGCAAGCTGACCAAATTATTTTATATGCAAAGCTGCTGAGTAGCGTCCACTGCATGAAACACTTGACAGGCACACCGGGACTATGACAGTCACGAGTTGAACTGGAGCCTTTTCAGAATCAACGAGTTTGTGCCCGAGTTCGCGCGTCAATCAATTTGACTGACAGATGCCCGCGGCGAAGAGCGGGTCCGCCCACCGCGTTTCCTCTTTCCGAGGAGCAGTGCTCACGACGCAAGCCAGCGAGCAGCACGATTCATCTATGAGTTTAATCGCACTGACTATGCCCACACGCACGAAGACCTAAAGGTTATATCATCGCGTGGCTACGATGTCTCGCATTCAATTTGACCGCTCTCACGACGAACCACTCACAGCTACGAAGCAAGCGCCCCTGGTGTGATTTGCGGCGAGAAATGTTACTGTTTACTTGTTTGTGGAGACATTGTTTCTACCGATTCGCTACTATC
>NC_051185.1:149552596-149599276 GCF_013339695.2 Rhipicephalus sanguineus
AAAAGGGGAGAGCAGCGGTGTGTGGCGGGACGAATATACGCGAATGTCACGTAAGCAAAGTGCTATCCCAATCACGATGATCTGCGGAGACGTACATGGATAGCATGTGGTGTCAAGGTGCGATTGAGGCGCTCCGTAAGTCCATTTGTTTGCGGGTGGTAGGCAGTGGTGAGCTGTGACGTGTGGAACACGAACGGAGAATGTCCTCGACGACCTTCGAAAGAAATGAGCGACCGCGGTCGGTCAGTAGCTGTCGCGGAGCGCCGTGGTGGAGAATGACGTCGTAAAGCAAAAAGTCTGCGACGTCGGTGGCACAGCTTGTAGGTAGTGCCCGCGTGATTGCGTATCGTGTCGCGTAGTCAGTAGCTACGGCAATCCACTTGTTACCACTTAGAGACGTTGGAAATGGTCCCACGAGGTCGAGGCCGACGCGATAGAAGGGGACACTTGGAATGTCGATAGGTTGAAGAGGACCAGCTGGGGACAAGGAAGAATGCTTGTAGCGCTGGCAGGAATGACAAGCAGCAACATATCGCCGCACCGAACGGTAAAGGCCGGGCCAGAAAAATCGACGCCGTACGCGATCATACGTGCGGGTTGCTCCGAGATGGCCAGCGGTGGGGGCGTCATGAAGCTGTTTAAGCACAGTGGAACGGAGTGCCGCCGGAACTACGAGTAGAAGCTCGAGGCCTCGGAACTGGTGTTGCGTCGGTAAAGAATGCCATCGCGTAGCACAAAACAATGAAGTGACGGGTCCACGGGATTAAGACGTAGACGGTAGATGATAGGCCGCAGGTAGTCATCACGCAGTTGCTGGTTGCGTATGTCGGCGAAATCGGATATGGCTAAGACACAGGCATCGGAATCGTGCGCTGACGCCTCAGGAGGATCCACTGGATGACGGGATAGACAGTCGGCATCCTGGTGCATTCGGCCAGACTTGTATGTTACGTTGAAGCTGTATTCTTGAAGTTTCAAAGCCCAGCGTCCAAGTCGTCCAGTGGGATCTTTGAGGGACGACAACCAGCACAGCGCGTGGTGGTCGGTAATTACCGAAAAGGTGCGACCGAACAAGTATGGTCGAAATTTTCCGACGGCCCAAACTAGTGCGAGGCACTCACGCTCAGTGATAGAAAACTTGCATTCTGAAGGGGAGAGGAGGCGACTGGCGTAGGCAATGACGCGATCCTGTCCTTGTTGCCGCTGGGCGAGAACAGCCCCTATACCATGGCCGCAGGCATCGGTGCGAACTTCTGTAGGGGCCGACGGGTCAAAATGAGCCAAGATGGGTGGTGAGGTAAGAATCGTAGTAAGTGTGCCGAATGCAGTTGCTTGGTCGGTACCCCAGTGAAACGGCACGTCCTTTTTCAGGAGTTCCGTGAGAGGACGGGCGATGTTGGCAAAATTCTTGACAAAACGACGAAAGTAGGAGCACAGGCCGACAAAGCTCCGGACATCTTTCGCGGACCGTGGTATCGGGAAATCTTTAACGACTCGAACTTTCTCAGGATCAGGCTGCACGCCACGAGCGCTGACAAGGTGGCCTAGCACAGTGATTTCCCGACGGCCGAAACGGCATTTGGAAGAGTGAGTTGAAGGCCTGCTGCTCTGAAAACTTCAAGAACAGCTGACAGGCGGCTCAGGTGGCTGTCGAATGTGGGTGAGAATACGATGACGTCATCCAGATAGCAAAGGCATGTTGACCATTTGTATCCACGAAGGAGGGAGTCCATCATCCTTTCAAATGTAGCCGGGGCGTTACACAAACCGAATGGCATAACTTTAAACTGGAACAGTCCGTCCGGTGTAACGAACGCTGTCTTTTCACGGTCGCGAGGATCGACAGAAATCTGCCAGTATCCCGATCTGAGGTCGATAGATGAGAAGTAAGCGGACCCGTGTAGGCAGTCGAGAGCGTCGTCAATCCGCGTAGTGGGTAGACGTCCTTGCGAGTCACTTTGTTTAAGTGACGATAGTCTACGCAGAAGCGCCAGCTGCCGTCCTTTTCTTTACTAACACGACCGGCGACGCCCATGGACTGCACGATGGTTCGATACGTCTTTAGTGAGCATTTTGTCAACTTCACGCTGTATAACTTGGCGCTCAGCATGGGAGACGCGATAGGGACGCCGTCGGATGGGCTGGCGTCTCCAGTGTTGATGTTGTGTGACAAGAGCTGTCTGACCCAAGGGGCGGTCATCGAAATCGAAGATGTCGCGGTAAGATTTCAGCACGCGCCGAATATCAGCTGTCTGTGCTGGAAGGAGGTCAGGGGAAATCATCTTGTCAATGTTGTCATCGGCTGTGCTCTGTGGAGAAGAAGACCGAGCAGAGGAGTAAGAAGCATCGGCAGCGAACGCAGAATAGCAGTTTCGATAGAAGAGACATTGGCCAGAGTCATGCCATGCGGAATCAGTTGCGTGCACCAGCTGAAGTTCAGTACCGGGGGGACACTCGGTTATTCGTAACTGTCAAAAGTGTGTGTGGAACGGCAACGTTTCTGGACAGCAGGACGTCGGCAATAGGTGTTAGCATGTAATCACCGTCCGGAACGGAGGTGAAGACCGTAAGTGCACATACGTAACGGCTTGAGGCGCCAGACGAACATAATCTACAGAGCACAAACGCGGTTGAGGTGGCGGGGAAGCGTCATAGTGGCATGGTAAGTCAAGCCGGTTCCACAGTCAATCAGGGCAGAGTGGGCAGACAGAAAGTCCATTCCGAGGATAAGGTCATGGGAGCATTTCTCAAGCACGGCAAACAGGACAATTGTGGAGCGGTCAGCAACACTGATACGCGCAGAGCACATCCCAAGCACGGGGAACGTCCCACCATTGGCGACTTGGACGAGGGGTATCGTGGGGGCGTTAGAACTTTCCTAAGGCGGCGACGAAGCTCCGCATTCATCACCGATATATGAGCCCCTGTATCGACAAGAGCAACAACGAGTGCGTCGTCCACTTTAACATCAATAAGGTTACGTCTGGTCGGAAGCGTGGTCAGAGGATTTGGTGGGCACAAGGTCGATGCAGCGTCACCTCCGGGAGCTGCATCGGCTAGTTTTCCCGAGGCAGGTGGTCAGTCGGCGACGTTGGACGGCGAGATTGGGCGAGCGAGACGATGGGCGACGCGACTGCGGTGAACGGGACTGACGGCCATGCGGGGACGGTGAGCGAGGACGATACAGCACGGCAGGGACGTCGCCGCTGGTGGCTCGAGGTGGTTCGCCGTGAGGTTGGAAGCTTCCGTGGTCAGTGTTTGGGCGACGGTTGTACCCATAGGATGTTTGATGCCAATACCACGAGTTGTTGCAATGGCGGGCCACGTGACCAACACGATGACAGTTGAAGCAAATAGGACGGTCATCGAGTCCTCCACTCGCACCAACACGAGGGGCACTGGACGGCACCTTGGGTTGACCTTCGGCCCAAACATGAACCCACGGAAGTTCCACCCCACGGGAACCACCTCAAGCCAACAGCGACGACAGTCCCTGCCTGCCGTATCGTCCTCGCTCACGTCACCGCATGGCCGTCAGTCCCGTTCACCGCAGTCGCGTCGCCCATCGTCTCGCTCGCCCCAATCTCGCCGTCCCAACGTCGCCGACTGACACCTGCCTCGGGAAAAACTAGCCGATGCAGCTCCCGGAGGTGGGACGCTGCATCGACTTGTGCCCCACAATCCTCTGCCACGCTTCCGACCAGACGTAACCTTATTGATGTAAAGTGGACGACGCACTCGTTGTTGCTCTTGTCGATACAGGGGCTCATATATCGGTGATGAATGCGGAGCTTCGTCGCCGCCTTAGGAAAGTTTAACGCCCCCCACGATACCCCTGTCCAAGTCGCCATGGTGGGACGTTCCCCGTGCTTGGGATGTGCTCTGCGCGTATCAGGTTGCTGACAGCTCCACAATTGTCCTGTTTGCCGTGCTTGAGAATGCTCCCATGACCTTATCCTCGGAATGGACTTTCTGTCTGCCCACTCTGCCCTGATTGACTGTGGAACCGGCTTGCTTCAGCTTGACTTACCATGCCACTATGACGCTTCCCCGCCACCTCAACCGCGTTTGTGCTCTGTAGTTATGTTCGTCTGCGCCTCAAGCCGTTACGTATGTGCACGTACGGTCTTCACCTCCGGTTCGGACGGTGATTACATGCTAACACCTATGCCGACGTCCTGCTGTCCAGAAACGTTGCCGTTCCACACACACTTTTGACAGTTACGAATAACCGAGTGTCCCTCCCGGTACTGAACTTCAGCTGGTGCACGCAATGATTCCGCATGGCATGACTCTGGCCAATGTCTTTCTATCGAAACTGCTATTTCTGCGTTCGCTGCCGATGCTTCTTACTCCTCTGCTCGGTCTTCTTCTCCACAGAGCACAGCCGATGACAACATTGACAAGATGATTTCCCTGACTCCTTCCAGCACAGACAGCTGATATTCGGCGCGTGCTGAATCTTACCGCGACATCTTCGATTTCGATGACCGCCCCTGGGTCAGACAGCTCTTGTCACCACAACATCAACACTGGAGACGCCAGCCCATCCGACGGCGTCCTATCGCGTCTCCCAGCTGAGCGCCAAGTTATACAGCGTGAAGTTGACAAAATGCTCACTAAAGACGTAATCGAACCATCGTGCAGTCCTGGGCGTCGCCGGTCGTGTTAGTAAAGAAAAAGGACGGCAGCTGGCGCTTCTGCGTAGACTATCGTCACTTAAACAAAGTGACTCGCAAGGACGTCTACCCACTACCGCGGATTGACGACGCTCTCGACTGCCTACACGGGTCCGCTTACTTCTCATCTATCGACCTCAGATCGGGATACTGGCAGATTTCTGTCGATCCTCGCGACCGTGAAAAGACAGCGTTCGTTACACCGGACGGATGTTCCAGTTTAAAGTTATGCATTCGGTTTGTGTAACGCCCCGGCTACATTTGAAAGGATGATGGACTCCCTCCTTCGTGGATACAAATGGTCAACATGCCTTTGCTATCTGGATGACGTCATCGTATTCTCACCCACATTCGACAGCCACCTGAGCCGCCTGTCAGCTGTTCTTGAAGTTTTCAGAGCAGCAGGCCTTCAACTCAACTCTTCCAAATGCCGTTTCGGCCGTCGGGAAATCACTGTGCTAGGCCACCTTGTCAGCGCTCGTGGCGTGCAGCCTGATCCTGAGAAAGTTCGAGTCGTTAAAGATTTCCCGATACCACGGTCCGCGAAAGATGTCCGGAGCTTTGTCGGCCTGTGCTCCTACTTTCGTCGTTTTGTCAAGAATTTTGCCAACATCGCCCGTCCTCTCACGGAACTCCTGAAAAAGGACGTGCCGTTTCACTGGGGTACCGACCAAGCAACTGCATTCGGCACACTTACTACGATTCTTACCTCACCACCCATCTTGGCTCATTTTGACCCGTCGGCCCCTACAGAAGTTCGCACCGATGCCTGCGGCCATGGTATAGGGGCTGTTCTCGCCAGCGGCAACAAGGACAGGATCGCGTCATTGCCTACGCCAGTCGCCTCCTCTCCCCTTCAGAATGCAAGTTTTCTATCACTGAGCGTGAGTGCCTCGCACTAGTTTGGGCCGTCGGAAAATTTCGACCATACTTGTTCGGTCGCACCTTTTCGGTAATTACCGACCACCACGCGCTGTGCTGGTTGTCGTCCCTCAAAGATCCCACTGGACGACTTGGACGCTGGGCTTTGAAACTTCAAGAATACAGCTTCAACGTAACATACAAGTCTGGCCGAATGCACCAGGATGCCGACTGTCTATCCCGTCATCCAGTGGATCCTCCTGAGGCGTCAGCGCACGATTCCGATGCCTGTGTCTTAGCCATATCCGATTTCGCCGACATACGCAACCAGCAACTGCGTGATGACTACCTGCGGCCTATCATCTACCGTCTACGTCTTAATCCCGCGGACCCGTCACTTCATTTGTTTGTGCTACGCGATGGCATTCTTTACCGACGCAACACCAGTTCCGAGGGCCTCGAGCTTCTACTCGTAGTTCCGGCGGCACTCCGTTCCACTGTGCTTGAACAGCTTCATGACGCCCCCACGGCTGGCCATCTCGGAGCAACCCGCACGTATGATCGCGTACGGCGTCGATTTTTCTGGCCCGGCCTTTACCGTTCGGTGCGGCGATATGTTGCTGCTTGTCATTCCTGCCAGCGCTACAAGCATTCTTCCTTGTCCCCAGCTGGTCCTCTTCAACCTATCGACATTCCAAGTGTCCCCTTCTATTGCGTCGGCCTCGACCTCGTGGGACCATTTCCAACGTCTCTAAGTGGTAACAAGTGAATTGCCGTAGCTACTGACTACGCGACACGATACGCAATCACGCGGGCACTACCTACAAGCTGTGCCACCGACGTCGCAGACTTTTTGCTTTACGACGTCATTCTCCACCACGGCGCTCCGCGACAGCTACTGACCGACCGCGGTCGCTCATTTCTTTCGAAGGTCGTCGAGGACATTCTCCGTTCGTGTTCCACACGTCACAAGCTCACCACTGCCTACCACCCGCAAACAAATGGACTTACGGAGCGCCTCAATCGCACCTTGACCACCATGCTATCCATGTACGTCTCCGCAGATCATCGTGATTGGGATAGCACTTTGCCTTACGTGGACATTCGCGTATAATTCGTCCCGCCACGACACCGCTGGCTTCTCCCCTTCTATCTGCTGTTTGGGCCGCCCATCCCACGTTACCCTTTGACACTCTTCTACCTTCCGCTACGTCCACTCTCACCGAGTCGCCGTGATGTAACTGCTCGCGCTCAAGTGGCTCGACAGATCGCACGGGATCGTCTTTCTGCCTTCCAGCTGTCTCAGAAAACCCGCTACGATAGCCATCATAGAGTGGTTACCTATTCCCCAGGCTCTTTGGTCCTCTTTTGGACACCTTTGCCGCCACGTTGGCTATCATCCGAAGCTTCTCTCTCGTTACTCCGGGCCTCTCTACAAGGTCTTACGCCAGCTCACTGAGGTCACGTACGAGATCGCTCCTCTGGACAGTAGTTCGTCATCTTCGGTACCCGTTACTGATATCGTGCACGTCTCCCGCCTCAAGCCCTACTTCTCTGCACATGATCCTGCTGTTCCTTAAGCGCCGAGACGGCGCTACCAACGGCGGGGTTATATGTTACATGCCATCAGGAACAAGAACGCTTCAACAAGACGATGAAGACGAAGAATGAAATAGCGCTCGTGCTGTTGCCGTTCCTCCATCTTGGCAGCAGCTGCTTCTATCTCCGTCTGTATATTTTGTAAATACATTTCTTCTTTTTATACTCTCACCCGTGACAATATCAAGGTTTTGGGACGTAAAACACCGACAATTGCTATTATGGCTTGCACCAACAGTTTTATTTGCGAGCGAACGAATGCCGATAGACCATGGCTGCTAAGCCTCGAGATACCAAGCACTCGTTTTTCTCTATTCTGATGCTCAATTTTGTTAGCTATTGCGGCAGTGAATCGCAAGTGAACACTTCGAAAGAACCCTCACGATAGACACACGAACTCGGAACAAGCGCATACAAAGAATCAATAAGGCGCGGACAACCTTGCTATTTCCGGCCGTTGAAATTCATCTGTGTCTCTATGATGGGATTCTCGAGAATGAGCAGAGACAAGAGTACGTTGCGTCGAAGACAGTAACGTTTCTCCAGAAAAAGGAGAGGCTGTTTTCTGTTTTTTTTTCGCTTTATGGAGAACACTCACGAACATAACACACACAACATCGAACACTAATAGTAAGACGACACTTTACAACCTATGAAACCAAAGGAAGACATATGAACAAGTTAGTAGTCCTAGCGTGAACGAAACAGTCCTCACCGGTGAGTTCTAGTGCGCCGACGCGGGACACGTCGACGTGGAAGATATGTCAGCACGGGACTGCCGTTGTCGTCTGAGTTCGGTGAAGAGCAGGGCACCGCTGACGTGGATGCCTCAACGGAGATGGCGTGGAACGAAGACCGTGGACGCCCAAGTCACGCAGTCTTCTACACGAACGTGTGGATAAGGGACCGCAACCAAACACTCGGGCCTACACCCGACGGTGTTACTGGTGGCTGCGGTAGCTCCCGGCTGGCTCCATGGACTCGCCGTCGAAGTTGAGGCCAAGTGAAGCAGGCCACTCCGACCCTTGAGCTCTGCCAGGCACTCGGGACTACACCCGACCGTGACGCTGACAACCAGCCTCCACGTCCCTTCCCCTCGATCGAACGGCTTCCCACACCACGCGCACGCTTCTCGCGCCCACCTTCAGCTACGTCATTCCGGCCCGCCAATTCTTTTTCACTCGTGGCCTCGTGGTACAACCCATCGTCATCTTCGTCTTCGCGCAAGTCTTGCCGCTGCGCTTCTTCCCGTGTCGCTCTGTCCATGTTAGCTCCGTCACACCACTCACGATATTCACGCACTTCTCCCATCACAATCTCCTCTGCTGACAGTGCAACTGAAGAGCAGTTGACCCGTCACACAAGTTCTGAGCACGTGGTGTCGAGGGAGTTGAACCAAGGTCACCACACTCCGGCGCAGAATGTCACAATCACGGGGTGACGATTTATTTATTTATTTATTTATTTATTTATTTATTTTTGTTGCCCTCGATCGCCGAAACGTTAAAGAGGGGAGCGGGTTACAACGTGAAAAATACAATACAACGAAACAAAGCGTGCTATTTTATACATGAACAAGACTAAAGCAAAAAACATCTCTACTCAATGAAAAGCAACAAAAGTGAAACGTAAAAAATAAGGGAATCACAAGAAGAAAATACTGAATGTGGTAAAATTATACAGTTCTAGCAACAAAACGTAAAATTAAGAGAAATGACACACAAAAAAGTCAGTAATCTGCTGGAAAACGCCGGCATCTTGACACGTGTAGGCAGAAATTCGTAGGGAGGGGGAATAGATCGGATGACTAGGGAGAGCTGTCGCGAAGTAGGTGAGCTGATAAAGAATGACGAAAGAGGGAGTGATCAGAGAGGGAAACGATGTCACTTGGTAGCTGATTCCAATAGCTTGATGTGACCGGTATGAAGGAGCAAGAAAATGTGTTTTGTGTAGCAGAAGGTACCCTTAATCTTGTGTTTGTGGTCAATCCGAGAGGAGTGATATGTGGGAGGCGTAATGAGCTCACTACGCAGTGATAGGTGACGTTAGGTCCTATGGAAAAGGCAAAGGCGGAAGTACTTGCGACGCAGTGATAAAGGTTGCAGTGACAAATGGCGCTTCATTGCTGATACGCTTGATGTACGGTGATCCGATAGAATAAAACGTGCAGCGTTTTTTTGAATTAGCTCAAGGCACCTAATCAAGTTTTCGCGGTGAGGGTTCCAGATGACAGCAGCGTACTCCAATTTCGAGCGCACAAGGGTTTTATAAAGAAGCATCTTGAGGGAAAGTGGGGCGTTGCTAAAATTTCGACGTATGTATCCCAATGTACGGTTAGCATTGTTCGTGATGACGTTAATATGGACATTCCATGTTAGATTGAAAGAAATGGTAACGCCTATAGGTACCGGTATGACGACACGTGGTCAAGATAAACATCATCCAGTTTGTATGTTGAGGGCTTCTTCATGGGCTTGTTTAACGCGACAGCGTTATATAGAGAGCTCGTTTCGCAGAAATTCCGGTGTCGGTGCCGGCTTTGTCCGTGACCGAAAATTCGAGGCAGATGCAAATGAAGAAATGAGCCGGAGGCTTTCCTTTTCCAGTGTTCACAGTGTTACAACACTGTTAACACTGTCCCGAGCACTTTCTCAAGCTCAAGGTAGACGAGCCCGCGGTCACTTAGCGGGATCTGGTTAATATGTTTATCTGTTTAAATGATCTGTTTAAAGAAATATCTACTTAATCTCCCTGGAGTGAAATGCGACCTCCACAATCACATAAGTACCGAGGGTAAGTGCTCAAAACCGCGTCACTTAAATTCCGCTACAATAGAACGACGAGAAAGGAACTCAAACAGCCTGCAAGGTATACGATTCTGCTGTCGCTAGACATAATCATCGGCGAACACTGCCATTGCAACTGCGGGGAACGAAAGATAGAAACGCTCAGTGGGCAGCGTGTCCTTATCGCGAGAGTGCATTCTGCAACATCGTCGGGAAATCGTTTCTTTATCTTTTAGTGTAACATGTACTGAACACCAGCGTGCCCCCGATCAGCGCGCGTGATGGCTATCTAATCGCGGCGAGCAAGATTTGGCGACCGTCCTATAAATGGCGTCCACCGTGGCGAATCTAAACTAAACAGAGAGTGAGCTTCGGTAGCGAGCACAGAAAATCGCCATCATGCACGTTGTACAGGCTTTGAGCGTTGTTGCGCTGACGCTTATTTCCTGTATGGCATGGAGGCCACAGGCTGCTCCTGTGGCCCGGCGGGCGGCTCACTGGAAGCATCCAGGTAAGTGAAGCAGTGAATCAGTTTAGAATGGTAAGTTATACTCTTAAGACTCTATTGTCCTTAATTTCACCATCATCGGCTCATTAATAGATGAAAAAATCAAGGTCAAAGTTTCATTTTTAAAGTTCGTGCCGAAACCTCCGCGCGGGGACATGACGGATTTCAAAATGTTTTATTCGTATTTCGGCCACACCGACTCAAATTTTCTGAATTTCGGCATGCTAAGTCAGTGCCTCACTTAAAGGCCAATATACTTCGTATTTACCGATTAGTAACTACGTAGGTACGGGTAGGTGCCGTCAAAAAACTATGACGTCACTGCGATTGGTGCGCGAACATCAATGTGGCGTCGCCAACAGCATTTTATTTTGGCGTGTTTTTCACTTACCAAGCTTCTTACCGACGAAAGCGACGAAAGCGCATGTTAATGAAGTCCAGCTAGTCAAGATTATTACAGAGTTCATCACTTCTGCTTCCACCTCCGAGCGTTGCTTTGGGGTGTTGGAAACCCCCATATAATTTCTGACATACCTGCACCGAGGACGCCAAGCTAAATCTCAACAACAGTGCAAGAAACAGGGACAAGCGAAATTAAAAATCACCGCCCAAGCACAGATGGTTAACCAACGAAGCTGAAACGTCAGGTCCCGGTGTTAACCAGTGGATTAATCCCGACGGTTAATTAAAGCCTTAAATTTATCAATCATTGGTTACGTGTGTCTAGAAATCTTAATTAATGTGTTCTATTCTTCATTTTTAGTGGACCGGTGCTGAGTTGCCCAGTTTATGTGGCACATATGCGCTAGGAGTTTTTGCGTACATAGGACGGAGGAATTTTAGTTTCGCATATGCATTCACTGTAGAAACACGACGCGCGAAGAGCTATCACGTTGTTACTCTTGTCCACGTTTTTCTCCTGCGTTGCTAAGATTTAACACAACTCGTCATTTTATGAATGTATATATTAATATGTATAATTTTGTATATGTTTAATTGTGTATATATTAATATTATGTTTATATGTCACCCAATTGTAAACCCACCCCTTATGTAATACCCCGCTTGAGGGGGCCTATAAGGAAATAAAAGTGAAGGGAAGTCATGTAACCCAAGAATTGCTCTTATAATCTCTAGCGCGCCAAAATAGCAGGACAAATAAACTGCAGCCCATGACAAGTGTTCGAAAATTCGAAAGCAAAGACTGACAAGTAGCACTTTCACCTTTCGCCCTCACCAGAACGCGGACGCCATTCGAACCCGCCATTTTGTGCAAAACAGCTGTGCGCCATGCAGAAAAAAAAGGTGTCCTTTGACTCTTTTTTTGCTGCACATGTGACTCTCACATATATAACTCTCTTTAGAGAGGCAGGTTGAATCTCTTTGGGAGAGTCGTGGGATGCACGAGGGTTATTCAAAAAATAATGGCTGTTTGGTCCCCCCAAAATAAATCTTCGTTAGTAAAAGCTTTCATTGGCTGGCTCAGTTTAGCACAAGACAACTTCACTTTTCTACATAATCACCGTTAAATTCTAAGCACTTTTCGTACCGCTGCACCAGTTTCTTAGTCCCTCTGCATAGAAGCTCGCCGCCTGGGAATTCTTTGCTGTTTGAGTTGGTCGGTAAGCATTTTTAGTACCCACATTGTACACACAGTGATATCACGGCGTTTCAGTTACAATCGTGCAAATGGTAGTGCGGCTGAGAAGAGGAAATTCGTCCGACAGAGACTAACTATCAGTCGTCGATCTAATCGCAATACCTGGTCCACTTGTCGAACAGTTTCATTGGTCTGGATTCTGACCCTTCCACTCCGCTTTTAGTCGTGCACATTTTTGCGGCCATTTGTGAAGTCTCAACACGATTTTATTATCTTTCCTTGACTGATGACTTCATGTCCATAAACTAGGTACAATTCCGCATACACTTGAGAAGTTGACGATCCTTTTGCAAGCAAAAATTGAATTACAGCTCGCACTTCACAACAGGCGCGAGCAACGTTTTTCGCAGACATTGTCGTTTGCATTCCCCGACAAGCAGACGACTACTGAGTCAGAACAGCAACTTTAGTACCTTCGCGAATAATTAACAGATGGCGCCGGACAATTAAATCTTCATTCTAATGTGTAAACATTTAAATATTAGCAAGCGGCCCTCACTTTTTGAATAGCCCTCGTAGAACTCTCGTTAAAAAGACAACCTAACTCTCTTTAGGAGAGTCGTGTTTCCCACGACTCTCCTAAAGAAAGTCAACGTGCCTCTCTAAAGATAGTTATACTTGTGAGAGCCACATGTGCAGCAAAAAAGAGTAAGGACACCTTTCCTCCTTAAAGTCTGGCTACTGAACTACAGCAGCGGCTTTTAAAAACAACGCTTCTGATAGCGGTCTTTATATCACCATTTCCCAGAGAGCAACAATTCTATATCTTCAGTGATATCGGTATGGGCTACGTACCCTGAGTTATTGCGATCAGTAGGTGTGAACCCGAACAATGTGGCATGAAACTATGAGGCAAGCTACCTACGTTTTATTCTCGGAATATTGCGGGACGTATCACAGAGTTCAAGTGCCGAAGTGACGATGAATACCCTTTTGTATTGCGTATCGTATCTGCGCTTACTCAGTAGGGTCGAAACCTCGATTGAACGGACGTTACCATACACACGGAAAAGCACGATAACCTACAATATGCCAGGCGTTGCCTGCACAGTCTGTAGTATACTTCTAACGTGCTCAATACCCGCGCTACAACAAATGTCTACCGTCCACCAGGTTGCCGCGCAAATGACAAGCTTTCATGAAAAAGCTCGATATTGCTGTCGATAAGATAGCTGATGCCCTTACCTACGCAGCGCCCTATCCGATCCCCTTTCAACCTTTCAGTCCCGAATTCCTTCTATTACTCTGCAACTGGGACCGAATTCACCGGACTTCTCTTTCGTAAGTGCGTATTCTGATCGGTCAGCCGGCTTCGCTAATGATTTGTCCCGTATCGTGATTGGCTGAAATGTCCTGTCACGAAAATTTTGAGCGTAAGACGTTTTTGTGAATACGGGCCCCGGTCTTTAAAATTTCAGGTGTGCATGATGATGATAGCCCCAAAATATAAAAAAATCTGTGCTCATACATTTGAACAAAATTTGTTTGTGACGTACTTAATTTAATAACTATTTAGCATTTAATATTATCTTTATTATTCATAATAATTTATTACTTAAAATTAGTTCGAAGAGATACCTGGACTAAGGGACCCTCCCACCTAGAGTGACCCCAAGCTTAAGAGCTCGGGGACACTGTTTTGGCAAATTAAAAGTTTATTTCATCATCATCAAGAGATATAGCACAATACCGAATAGTCAAAGTTCAAATGTTCGATACAAAACTAAAATATGTACTTTGCCTCTGCACGGTGAAAGAAGCCAGCATTGGCGTATATCATGAGGGGGGGGGGGGGTCAGAAGGGTCGTGACCTTCCTTGGGTTCAGGCTGGGGGACACCCCTTGCAAGTGAGATTCAGCTTTAGAACATCATACATTTTGTACAGCGAAAGCTGTTATGAGATCATTTCACCGGCCGTTTTTGGTGCCGTAGTTGTCCGCCGCCGCCGCCGCCGCCGGTGTCCGTAACCAGTATCGCTCGAAATAAGAAAAAAAGCGAAATAAGAAAAAAATTCCAGGATGGAATGAGGTTCGAACCTGGGCCCTCTGCGTGTGAGCCCAGTATTCAACCTCTGAGCCATGCCGGTGCCTGAAACTGCTTTGCAAAAAGGTCCTATACAGGCATCATGTCGGGAAGGAACCACATTAGCATATGCAATATAGCGTGGTAAAAGAGTAAAATAAGCACCAAGCGTCGCACAACGCGAATTCTGTAACCAGGCGTCACACAATGCGAAATGCGCAACGAGTAGGTTGTTGAATGCTTCCAACCCATTACAAAGAGCTCTGCCATAATTCTTCGTCGTCATCAGGCACAGCATCAACAATGTGCGCATAATGCCTTACATGCGTTTAGCAGGTACCACGGCTCTCCGTAGAATGACGAAAAAAGGCACAGTGCCTGCTGCCCTACTTCTAAAAAATTACAATGATTTATAGCGTAGTGGGTTCCTCGCAAGTGCACTTGTATTGGTTGCCAAGGAAGCCCATAAGCGCATGATCCATTTCCTCGGGGTCTCAGTAAAATTACAATAATTTAGAGCGTAGTGGGTTCCTCGCAAGTGCACTTACATTGGTTGCCAAGGAAGCCCATAAGCGCATGATCCATTTCCTCGGGGTCTCAGTAAAATTACAATGATTTATAGCGTAGTGGGTTCCTCGCAAGTGCACTTGTGTTGGTTGCCAAGGAAACCCATAAGCGCATGATCCATTTCCTCGGGATCTCAGTAAGGTTCTTCGCCCCCCCCCCCCCCCCCCCCGTCTCTCTCTCACGTCAACGTATGTTATACAGCATGACGGGAGAGGGAAATAGCGACCGGGCGTCACCCAATGCAAATTACATAACTGGTGGGCCGTTTAAAGCTTCCAACCCATTACAAAGGGCTGCGCCGTAATTCTTCATAGTCATCAGTCGTCGCGTCAACAAAGTGCACATAATGCCTTACAGACGTGCAGCTGATGCCTCGTTTCTCCGCAGAATGACGAATAATGGCTTAGTAGGTGCTTCCCAACTTCACAAAAATTGCGATTAATGGCGTAGTGGGTACCTTTCTAGTGTAATTGTATTGTAGCCCGAAGAGAGCTTACAACGGGCTCTAGAAACGCCGCTCTTCCAGCTTTCGCTGTGAGTGTGCTGCGGTTTCAGCGCAGGCCTGGCGTTTTTTAATTACTTGACAGTTAAGTATAGCGCATTCAACTATTTGTAAAGGCTGTTTATTTTTTAGTGTGTACCTGTATTCAATACCCATCAGCTGTGTCAGACTATAAAAATCGCAAAAGCCGCTCGACAGGTTCAAAGAAGACTGAATAGAACAATGCTCGAGCTGGGACCCCATGCTCGGTTTATAAATTTTATTTCAAAGCATGGTTTAATTTTTATGTAAATAAAAGTACAACCCTTATGTATAAAACAAAATGGCCGCCATGGTCTGATGTGTGTCCCCCCTTGTGATTTTTCTGGATTTACGCCATTGGAAGCCAGCACAGCAAATGACAGGAGCAGCACAATCGACTCTGTTATTTCTTTGTTCACACGTGGTCTAATTTTGTTTAGTCTACCAGATTGCCAGAATATGTAGAGCAGATGCAAAAGATGGGTTGTAGCAGAAAAGGAACAGCTTTTTTTAAACCATGGGTTGCCCACAGACCTATAAATCTTATATTCCAACTGAGCCTTAGAGGCTTAAACTTTTGAAGAGCAATCAAGTTACAAAATTTGACGTTTGCACACTATCTTTTGGTCGTATGGCCTCCGCCTCAAAGTCCCCCGAATAACCACAGCGATATCACCTAGAGTACGCATTCTTCCGATAACAAATGAGGACACCGGCTGCTCATGTACCTGCATGGTTATTTGAGACGGCTTACCGATTTTTCTAGCTGTACTACATGTCGCGATACTGGAGACGAGAGAACAGACTTTTGGGCTAGTTGGTTCGTTACGTTCATTCAAGCCATAGCGCCGATAAGACAGGGACCACAGAAAGAGGACGGGACGTGCGCTACTCACAACTGAATCTTTATTTCGGAAGACATGCACTTATACAGCAATGAAAAAACCGCGACCATCACCACAAAACCGTATCACACGCGCAAGCCTGCATCATCCAGATACGCGATTTCCTTTGCATTAAGAGCAATTGAGGGTGCGCTAACACAATTTGTATCTCCTTTAGCAATCAACAATCAAGGTGGAAGTTAGTATCCGTGCCATATATGCATGGTTTATCCCACAACCTTAAGAAGGTAGCCAGCAAAGCGGAAGTAGATGTGGTGTTTTCAGCTCCACAAAAATGAGTGAGCTTTTGTAAGGTTACCGACCCCTTCCACAAGAAACGCCGATTATGCGAGAAGAAGCACCAGTGCGTGCACTTTCGTGGCCTGTGCTCAAAGTGTTGTTTATAGATTCCCGTTTTCGTGCGGCAAGGTATATATCGGGCAGACGGGCAGATGCCTGAATGGTAGGCTCAGAGAGCACAAACAGAAGCTTAACTGTTACCGCGACGGGCATGCATCAGTGCATTGTAATGACTGTGGCTGCCGACCTTTGTTCAATGAGTGTGTAGCTCTGTATAGGAATTTTGATAAGGATACGCGGGAGATTGTCGAAGCCTGGTTCATTGCTAAAGAAGATACCAATTGTGTTACTACACCCTCGATTGCTCTTAGTGCAAAGGAAATCGCGTATCTGGATGATGTAGGCTTGCGCGTGTGATACGGTTTTGTGGTGACGGTTGCGGTTTTTTCATTGCTGTATAAGTACATGTCTTCCGAAATGAAGATTCAGTTGTGAGTAGCGCACGCCCCGTCCTCTTTCTGGGGTCCCTGTCTTATCGGCGCTATGGCTTCAACTGGAGACGAGGAGCTTATTCTACGGCCGTGCTTAAAATTTCGAGATGAATGTTAAGCTCTTTTCGAAAACTAGGAAAACAAGGGCTTTCCTGCCTTCCTTCAACACGTTGTTTTCCCATACGAGTGCCTCATAGCTTCCGAGAAAGACTCACGTTTTCTTCTTACATCCATAAGAGAGACAGTAAAGTAACAAGATCCCTTATGCATTCTGCTAAGACGACTCAAAGGTGACAACCATCTCATTTTAAGTGCGTCGCACTTCAGAGACCCGGCTTGTCGTGCGTAGATCTCATGTGGTGTGATCGCATTCACAATCAAATGCTCAATACAGGCCTAAAACAAGGCTAGCAATGCGCAAAACCGGGTTAAAATAAACGAACAGGGTCTAAAATAATATAATTGACAGAAATAACCCGGAAGTAATCGCAGTAGTTAACTGAAAATCGCTAAAAACGCTTTGAAAACATGCGGCTGACACCCGCGCCTCGCCAAGCGTGCCATTGCTCCTCCCACCGGTGCTTCTCCGACGCTTCGTCGCTACATCTGAAGGGGCAAACAACCTGACGGAACTCGCTGCAGACGACACGTATCTGAACTGCCGCAACAAATAGGAAGTCGATAAAGCGCAGCAAAAAGTAGCGCGCATGTCGCGCGCAAGATTGCGAGGAAGACTCGGATCAGTGAGAAGAAACGGATCAGTGGGAACTCTACGAACGGGAATCGCCTGGGCTACGCACTTCCGGAGCTGCATTTAGCGCAGGATTTAGAATAAATGGCGGCGTAAGATATATACTCTTTAGGTGAGGACAGTCGCGAGACGCGATCGACCAGATAAAGTAACAACGCCGAGCGCCCATCGGTCGGCTGACGGCAGCGGATACCTATCGGCGGGATGATGCAACTAAAACACAAAAATGCGTTCCCGTAGCAACTGGCGATCCGCGGAAAATCTGAATTTCCTAGTCAGCGAACGCGGATATGGCACGCCAGCAACTAAATTTGGAAACGCATACGGCGTTTTTCGCGAGCGTGAAAAAGATACTTGCGGCGGACGCTGGCGTTGCCGTCGATCACGTCGGTTGCCATAGCAACGGCGCAGAAAGCATTTTCTATCTTTAAGTTGCGTAGATACCCGCTGCGGTCACCAGACCAACGTACGCGCGCCGTTGTTACTTTAGGCGCTCTGCATGCAAGCCGAAAAGTGTCGCCACCTAAACAGTATATATCTTACACCGTGAACTAAAGCAATCGCTACACAACTTTTTATTCTTCGTTGTCTTCTCACGCGATGATATTGACCTACGTGATGATGCTATCACATGACGTCATGTTATGTGACGTCATTATAGCGCCAGAAATGTATCGATCGGTGGCGTCATGAAGGTGCCACGTGTGTCGTCCTCGTGACGTCATCGGAGATCCTGTGATACTCTTTGGGCTGTTCGTGTTGACGCCGACGGTCGCTTTTCGCGTTTCATGAGAAATCTAAGCCTTTCGCCTTAATAACGTGCCGTAGTGACACGCTGCATGGGGTTTAACTATTGACCTCGATCGCCGTACTAATTCCATATGTGCGGTGCGCGATGGGCGCCTGACTAACGGATGACGCACGCATAGCATAAGGCGTCTTCTTGTCTGTATAACTAGGTGCATTGTATCGCTAATGTGCAGGAGTGCTGGCCTTGGAAACAGGAGGAAACTTCGAGGGAGATATTCTTCGGCCCACAAACATCTCCACTGATGTAAGTGCGGTCTCTTTATTTTCAACTTTCAGAATAATTTGCTAAAGATTTTTCGCGTTGATTTCCGACGGAATTGTTGAGATTACATGGTCTATTCCTGACCGCCGTCCCATCTCTGTAAGCAGGCCCATAGCCGGGGGGGGGGGGGGGCTAGGGTTTCTCCCTCAAAATTTTGGTTAAGTAGGTGTTTTTATCAAAAATAAATAATGAAAATAGGCGTTTTTCTCAAATAGTCAAGGTTTTGATCAAGTGGGCCCTCCCCGAAAAAAATTCCTGGCTACGGCCTGTCTGTGAGCTACGTCTCAGGCTACGACAAAGAAAGGAAGATATCGCAAGTTAAAAATTGCAAGGTCTAACTACCAAATTTTCCTGTGCACTGTCATCTTTTGTACAGCCCCAATAAAAGAAGGTGTTTAAAGGCGGATGTTAAGAGAAACAGAGAAAAAACCTACACTGCGGGGATTTGCGCGCCACAACCACGGTGACGACGACGCATGAATTTGCAAACAACAGTAACAGTAGGTTTTTAGATACCCGTCGCCAGTGATTGGAGCGCCACGTGTGTTGGATGTCCGAAACAACATGGAAGAAGTCTCTATTCCTGCTTCAATCAGCGCACTCATGAAAAAGCATATTGACGTCTTGCCTCACCCACGCACTGGAAAAAAATACTTTGTCGACGTGTTACGGAAGAAAGACTCCGGTCAACGATGAGCTGGTCTGGCGCAGTTGGCTACGTCTCAGATTTGAAGGTTTGCTTGTCAGATGGCATTTTAAGATGGTAAGAAATATTCGGTTCATGTTTGTGAACAGGAAAAAATAAGTGAGATAAAGGAAAGGAATATGGCAAGGTGTAAAATACGAGAGCTTCCGTCACGTCGCTTAAATGGGCGAGTCAGATTTTCGAAAGTTTAGCTCCTTAAGATTTGCCTTTCTCGAGGTAGAGCGGAGAGAAATGTTGTATACTTTGATACTTCTTACGCGTACTTTCATGCACGTACAAAATTAAGCGTGTCGTATGGAGCGTGCGATACAGTGCAGTGGAAGCATCAGGGCAGTACGGATATGTACGTGTTACGAAAAAATTAAAAACACAAAAAATCCGGCAGATCCCACGCACTGTGGGAATCGATGTAATGCGAAGCAGCCAGCAAAGAGCTGCATACATCGCCTTGTTTATTTTTGAGCCGAATGAAATCATTCATGCCGATGGCATCTAGTTCACCATATATCGCATGTTTGCCATGCACGCGTGCATGCACAATGTGGTATATACCATGCCAATGAAACTTATATTCTGGTATATACACTGCATGACCGGTGATTTATGTTCATCACGCACTCCTGTCATGCAATACCAATTTTGGTATATATCCAGTTATCTAAACGGCCGGAAGCGCACCATAACACTGTCATGTTAATCATACCGTACATGACATGCATAACATAATTCGCATGCTAGGACCTGTCATTTATGTTCGTCATACAGTCACATCGCACAATACCAATTTTGGTGTATATCAAACGAGCGAAATGGCCGCGAGTCCACCATGAACGTGGCATGTAAATCATGTCATACATGACATGCATGTCATGGTTTTCATGTTACCACCTGTCATTTACGTTCTCCATACAGTCACATCGCGCAATACCAATTTCGGCGAATATCAATCTAGCGAAACGGCCGCGAGCGCAGCATGAGCGTGCCATGTAAATCATGTCGTACATGACATGCATGTCATGGTTTTCATGTTACCACCTGTTATTCATATTCTTGATACAGTCACATCGCGCAATACTAATTTTGGTGTATATCAACCTAGCGAAACGGCCGCGAGTGCGTCATGAGCGTGGCATGTAAATTATGTCGTGCATGACACGCGTGTCATGATTTTCATGTTACCACCTCTAATTTACGTTAATCGTACAGTCGCGTCGCGCAATACCAATTTTGGTGTATATCAAGCCAGCGAAACGGCCGCGAATGCACCATGAGCGTGGCATGTAAATCATGACATACATGACATGCATGTCATGGTTTTCATGTTAGTACATCTAATTTACGTTCGTCATACAGTCGCGTCGTGCAATGCCAATTTTTGGTGTATATCGAGCCCGCGAAGCGGCCGCGAATGCACCATGAGCATGGCATGTAAATCATGACACACACAACATGCATGTCATGGTTTTCATGTTACCAACTGTTATTGATGTTCTTCATACAGTCACACCGCGCAATACCAATTTTGGTGTATATCAACCCAGCGAAACGGCCGCGAGTGCGTCATGAGCGTGGCATGTAAATTATGTAGTGCATGACACGCGTGTCATGGTTTTCATCTTACCACCTCTAATTTACGTTCGTCATACAGTCGCGTCGCGCAATACCAATTTTGGTGTATATCAAGCCAGCGAAACGGCCGCGAATGCACCATGAGCGTGGCATGTAAATCATGACATACATGACATGCATGTCATGGTTTTCATGTTACTACATCTAATTTACGTTCGTCATACAGTCGCGTCGTGCAATGCCAATTTTGGTGTATATCAAGGCCGCGAAACGTCCGCGAATGCACCATGAGCGTGGCATGTAAATTATGACATACATGACATGCATGTCATGGTTTTCATGTTACCACCTCTAATTTACGTTAATCGTACAGTCGCGTCGCGTAATACCAATTTTGGTGTATATCAAGGCCGCGAAACTTCCGCGAATGCACCATGAGCATGGCATGTAAATTATGACATACATGACATGCATGTCATGGTTTTCATGTTACCACCTGTTATTCATATTCTTGATACAGTCACATCGCGCAATACTAATTTTGGTGTATATCAACCTAGCGAAACGGCCGCGAGTGCGTCATGAGCGTGGCATGTAAATCATGACGTGCATGACGCGCGTGTCATGATGTTCATGTTACCATGTGTCAGTTATGTTCGTCATGTCGAAGTGTCTCGTCATACCAGTTTTCGTATATATCCATTCATTTAAACGGCCGCGAGCACCCCGAGACCATGTCATGTAAATCATGCCGCACATGACATGCGTGTCATGATTTGCACATTAGGACCTGTCATTATGTTCGCCATGAACTCTTGTCACGTCATACCAGTTTTCGTATACATGAAATTAACGGAATGGCCGCAAGAGCAGCAAGGCCGTGGAATGTAAATCATGCTGTTCATGACATGCATGTCATGATTTTCATGTTATGACCTGTCATTTATGTTCGCAATACGGTCATGTTATTCCATGCCAATTTTGGTATACATCCGATTAACGAAACGGCCAGGAGAGCACAAAGTCGTAGGCGGCTAGATAGATAGATAGATAGATAGATAGATAGATAGATAGATAGATAGATAGATAGATAGATAGATAGATAGATAGATAGATAGATAGATAGATAGATACGCTCAAACTCGCAGAAGTTCGCTAAGAAATGCTTCCCATTTAACAACAAAACAAAGATAAAACGACCACTTATAATTACTTCACCGATAAATGTAGTTATTTATGGTTCTTAGTTGTTAAGTAGAAACCGTATTCCCTTACAGCATCGCATGCGCAGTAACTATTTTGCTCAACTGGCACGACTTATTGGAACTGGGCAGAAGTATGCGTAGAACGAAGGCTGTGTGGAAGCGATCGAGGCCGTCCTGTCGCCTTCCCCTTTTCGCTTCGGAAACCCCGTAACCCTGTGCCTGCCTTAAAACACTGCCTTGAGCATACGGTACGTGTATTCATTCATTCTCCACTTGACGCCTTGCGTCATTCCACATCAGACGAGCCTGGGCCTCGGCTGTCGCATCTCTCGGAATGCGGAACGCCCTTCTTGCATCTCCCGTTGTCTCATCGAGAAAACAATGCAATCAGCGAAGCGTTGAGCCAGAGCAACGCCGGTCTAACTGATTCACGCTTCAGGTGTTCGTGATAGCACGGGGTGGTGACCTCGGATATCGCCTTTGGCGCACGCTTTCATGCGATTTGGGTCACGATCAGAACGAAATAATTTGTGAATAAATTAGGAATTTAATTCCGCTTATTTTAAAACGTACCAATAAGCACGATGTGATTATGAATCACGCCGTTGGGGAGGCTTATGTATTTTACGGCGAAAACTTAGATGCCTCATCAAACGAGAAAATCAATCGTCGGCGTCGGCGGCCTCATAACACGGACGCAAAATAATCATCACCACGTGATGGCATCGCCATATTACGCCATCACGACGTCACAGATCGCCAAAATTTGCGTGTCGTCATGGTGACGTCAAATGATGACGTCATCACATTACATCGTCGCTTGGTCAAATGTGGGCCGATCACGGAGGCAGCGCAAAACCAGGTGAGATGCAGAAAGCTTTCCAAGGGGGCCGGGGAGGCTAAATACATCGACTCAGACGAAAACAATGTATTTTGCCTTCGAGTCGTCTTAGGCGAATGCGTAAGGGAACCTGCGAGTTTTTTTCCCCTTCTGGGGTTCTTTAAAGGGCCCCTAAACCACCCAGCGGACGAAATTTAGGTGTGGTGTTGTAGTTGTGCACGAGTCTACAACGAACATGCAGCCGTGATAATTTTTCGAAACAGTGCCGAGATAGCAAAGTTCTACGCGTTTGATGACCGACACGGGGCGATATCTCGTTTCGCTCTTTCTTTCGCTACCCTCCGTTCGTCGGCTGGTCTCCTCTCCCAAAGGCGCCTTGCCCTCCTCGCCTATTGACCCTCCCAGTCTCACGTGACATACCTCATAGCCGACGCGCTCTTCGTGACAGTATCCGCTTCCGGTTACCGCGACTCCGTCAACTGCGTGCTTCTCGGCTACCCGCTGTTGTTGATTCAGTTCGCGCAGCTTATCAGACCGCTTGGCACGACTGTGTTGGTACGATAGCGATTTGGCACTTGCGTTACGGGCCGCAGTTGCCGATTCGCAAGCGCACGTGCTGGCCACACGGCGAAGAACAGCATGGAGCGCGGGCAGCTGTTTGCACACTAACCGGAAGTCGTCGGTTCTTGTTCGACCAGTCGAGCATCGCTTGCAGACCGCATCACAGATTCAACATGTTGACGTCACAGACGTCACTGGAGAAGCCGGAAAGGCCCGGAGAGGAGATGCGCTGCCACATGTCGTATCGTTGATCGTGACGGCATTCTGAACACGATGCGCGTGTTTACTTGAAATACTTGAAAAAAAAGTCACTGTTTCGTCGCAAGGGCGAAGCAACATGTATGCGATAGCAAGAAACTAATGCTATACGAAGTGAGGCTCGCCAATGAATACTCTCAGTTTGAACAGCGCTCCTGTTGCAAAGGCGGCCGAAGCAGCGAAAGAAACTAGCGTGCTTCAAGTCTCGAGCTGTGACACTTGATAGTTCGCGCTCATCTTCTGTTTGTTCGTTTAGCGGCGTCCCTTGAGCTCGAGTGACTTTGGTACGCTGCGTAACACGAGCGCGGACATCACGGTGAAAGCTCGAAACATCCCTCTTCCCCTCACCACGAGAAAACCGCGCGAGCAGACAGCAAAAGGGCAAGGTTCTCCCTGCGCAAATATAAGAAGAAGCGAGCGAGCTCGCCGACGACTTTTAAATGCGCCCGTCGCGCTCCTAGCGCCATCTCGCTGGTAATGAAGAAACGCTTATAAGCGCCTGCCGGTCTCCGAGTCCGTTCAGCGGTAAAGGGTGTGTATATAACGCTCGCCGATAGCTCCGTGGAGGATCTACGTTTCGTGGCGCAGTGGTTAGCGCCACTCGCTGCGGAGAAAGAGGTCCCTGGTTCGATTCCGCGCTTCGGAAGCATTTTTTTCTGAATTATTTTTCTTTGGGGCTTTTATATATATATATATATATATATATATATATATATATATATATATTGTTAAGACGTTTATTGACGGCGAGATTGACGGCGACGATGCACAACGACAGAGCGCAGACTCGCAGACTCTCACGAGCACGAGCACGAGGGGCGTGCTCTCCGAGGATAGGCGAAGAGGGTGACCCACTAGGAGGCGCTTGAGAGGACGACCCATTAGAGCGTTCCAATGCTTCTCTACAATATATATATATATATATATATATATATATATATATATATATATACTTATACATATACGGTGCATGACGGCGACGGCAAAATTCAGCCGAGACTGTCCATATAATTGCTATCGCAATAAAATATCGAGTGAGGTTTAGGGGCCCTTTAACGCGTACCTAAATGCAAACACGCGGACCTTCTCGAAATTTCGGCCCCCATTGAAATATGAGTGCCGTGGCGGAGAATCATACCCGCGTCTTCGATGTTATATACCAGAGCTACACCTTAGCCGTTACGCTACCACGGCGGATAGCTGCCTATTCGGGAATATAAGTGTGTTATAGAAACTTTTTGGCCAGTTAAGTAGCTTGCCCGTGTAGACGAAAGTGGCCGTCCTTTGGTTGTTGTGCACTAGGAGTTCTGCAATGCGTCCACGGCACGAACCCTTAAGTATGCGCAACTGAGCCTTCGCAAAATAGTGAGCGCCCCCACCATACAGTTTGCAAACACCTGTAAGTTGGCTTTCCTTCAAGGATAGTTTACACACGAAACCTCTCGCTCCCAGACCGCTTTTCTCGTTCTATGAGTGTTTGCCCCTCCACATTACAGCGGAAGTGCATCAGCACGCCAACAGGCTTTTCAAAGCGTATATACAACATGAATGTCATGCCTCCATTAAGTTCTCCCGTGTACAAAAAGAAAAAGGGAAGAAACGAAAGAAATGATAGGTAGGAATTAGTGGTGAATGGAAGCAATAGTTTGTCCGCTAGCCTGTGGTCAGGGCTGTTAGTGTGGAAAACGTTCCTGCTTACGCATGTACATTAACTATATTGCAAGCTGTCACTTGCGCTGGTCAACGTGCGCAGTCGTTCTCATATAGTCAACCGCGAATCTTTCCCCAATGAGGAATCTTTGAAAGCATCCCATTTCTGAGCAGTTTGTGATAAATGAGGTGACATTCACGGAGTGTCTTCTTTACGTCTCTCATTATTGTTCTTTTTTGTTGTTTTTTAATACATTAATTGTGGGGTCACTAACAACGCACAACTTTATGGTGTTAGTATAATATACACACCTTCGGCTGAATATTTTCGCAGATGGCGTACGCCCCAGAGCACGCATCCTAGCGAGCGGGTGTATTAAATTTGCGATAAGGCTTCAGAACACGTATCGAGATGCAATGGTCAGGCTGAAACGCAGAGGCACGAACATCCCGAAGCTTATTGGATTGGGACAGGTGTTCCTTGTCATTTAGATTTCTTTTGGTACTCCAAATGGAAGGAAAAATGAAAAAGGTGCAGCGTCTCCTTTTGAGTGCGCGGATTAGTACAAACTCAATGCGAACCTGGGTTGTCGAACAGTAAGGCGTCTTTACAATGTGGCGTTTGAGACCTTCAAGACACTTCGATATACTGTTGACTTCGTTGTAAAGGTCACGCGCCTTAACACTCGCAGTATAGCCGGCCCGTAACGAATCCGACGTTATACAGGTCATACTGTTATTATGCAAGCGTTCGCTGTAGAGGCAATCGACTGCTACAGCCAGCTTTCCCCTGTTGGTCCCACCATGCGTGACGTAGTACTTTTTTACGAGCATGCATCTCCCTACCGTTTAACTGCTGATGATTCTGTGACGAGTTGTCTTTTCTGATGCACAGCGCAATGCAGTTACGGAGAAGGACGAATTGTGGCCCGGGGGAGTCATTCCTTACGTCATCGACGCTAAACTGAGTGAGTCAAAAAGATTTGGAGTCTCGTAACCGGTGGTTCAGTACCTGCGTGTTTCAGGGCCGATGCTAGTCTTTCTTGAGTTCCTTCCTATACGTTCTATAGGCCATGGCAAATTACCTGAGGCATATTGAGAGCCCCTGTTGGACTCTGCATAAAGCGACTGCTTTTTACATCTTAGTGCTTCACCGAACGCGCACGACTCGGCGTGCCTTTCTTAAGCGGTTTCTATCTACTTTTTGCAACGGGGTACGACGTTCACAGTGTCGATTATTATTCTTGCGATAACAATTATATTGCCACTCTCGGCGGGTTTTGGCTGTCGCCGTCGTGTTCCATACAAAGTCCAAATCGCTTACATCGCCCCGCCCATCGCATGTTCTACGCGCGAGCGTTGAGGACGAACGCGGCTGAAGAAGAGCTGAAACGAGCCGGCCATATCCGTCGCACGAAAGACACATTCGCACTTGAGAATTGAAAAGAAAGCGAAAACGCCAGTGTTCACGGAAAACCGTGTTCACGCGCGTCGAAAACATTCACTTTTGTTCCGCCGATGCTGTAGGCCGCCACCGCCTTCGCCACTTCTAGGATACATTACATTTCGCGCGTTTCCTGAACATTTAATTTCGCACCTAATTCAGGTAGTGTGTGCAAAACAAGGAAAAGAAATGGTTTTTCACCTTTTCAAAATGTTGCTTCAGGAGATAAATCAGCACAACCTACATAAGCGGACACGCCGGCAGCGGCGGTGGCGGATTCGCCCGGCTGTGCGAAACCGAGATGCGTTAGGGCACGCCGACTTGCTGCTGCTGCACCTTCCACTAATTCAGTGTTCTCGGCAATCTTAATCCAAATCTTAATGCAATCTCAATCAGGCTCTCGAGGGATGCGTCTTTGTAGAGACTGAGTTTTGCAAAGCACCACGGGTGGTTGGCGATTGCGCCGATGAGAATCATCGCCGACCCCTTGGCCGCCATTTTGAATATGCAGCCGGTTATTTACGTCACGTGGTTTATAGGCCTAGTGCGCTGCAGTTTTGATTGAACAAGTGGCGTCACCCGCGGCGCGGCGCGCTACTAATCAGTCGTGGCTGAAAGCAGGTGCGTACGGGCGGAACCGTAGCAGGTCGAAAGGACGAAGCTTATTCGTGGTCAAACAGGAGTGTAAACTACGTATTGCTGCGTGAATGGCTGTCGCAACAGCTACAGAAACGCTGTCGGTAAGCTGCCAAAAAGAGAATTATTTGATTTATATGGAAGGCTAACAAGAATGAGCGATGACAGCGTGGGATGGGGTTGGTGCGACGTGAGAGATAAACAGACGCTCTTCGTTTTTTAAATGCTTTCCTTGCTATTAGTGCGCATATTTGCTCGTCGTGGTCATGAACTCTGCCTTTATTTAGCCTCGATGGAGGTCTTCGGCAGCTTTTGAGGCACCAAAACCGCATATGCAGTGCCCACTTCTTGGGCGATGATGAGAGAAGCTCAATAGCCCTGCACTCTGCCTTTGTGTTCCGACTTTTTCCTGTGTGTGATTGGAAAGGCGACAGCGTGACCCTGCGACGAAGCGTTGAACACCTTCGCGTATATAGAAAGCGACGCGGCGATGGCCAGAGCCAGGCGCATGATAGGTTTGTGCAGGATGTGTGCTCGCACTTGTTGACGAACGAGGCGGCGGCGTGCTTACACTATCCTTGGCATGTGCACCCTGCTCCCACAATGTGCAACTGGGTTCTATAGACAACTGAGAAAAAGTGAGAAATCATCTAATAGCCCGAAGGAACGAGCGAACGTTAAAAAAGCGAGAGGAACGGAACGAAGGAACTTTTCTGTTGCTTAGCCCGAACACCGACAGACCCCTGCTGAATAGCGAGAACGGATGAAAAAGTCAAAGGAAGGTCTTCGCCTAATAGATGGGGAAAGCACGAGCTTCTTCTTCGCAATGCTTTTAATTTAATGTAAAGAATACAATACCTTTATAAAACTTTGATAACCCCTCGGAACTAACCTCTCTGTTTTTTCCGCGCTGTTAAAATTTTTTCTTGAGGATGGATTACCAACTCGTCCAAACGCTCACGTTAGTCGGCCGGGCCCTTTGCAGACAGTTTCCTCCTAACGTCGTAAACATGATTGCCGGTGTAAAGATAACTGCCGTTAAGAAAACAGCCTTTGTTTTAAATATCTTTCTATGTATTCAGTTCCGTGAAATCCACACAATCACGCGCACTGCTAGTTCCGCAATGTCATTGCTCTGCTCCCACAGAGCGGCGTTCGCAACATGTCACGACGGGATCATGCGCGCGGCCGCTACTCGCGGCACTGACTACCCTAGGGTGCCTCGATGCCAGCTCTTCCGCTTCCAGGGTGGAGACAACTTTTGACCCACCCCGCGCCGCCGTTTCCTCGCGGGGAGCCATATTAGTTTTAAAGTGTGAGGCGGAGTGCCGTGGCTAGCGCGGGGACGGTTCTGCAAACTGCAAACGCGTTGGTGTTTAAGCTGTTAGATCAGTTCTTTGACCGCTATGACACGCTGTTGTGTGCCACTGTGTACTGTTTTACATGCGAAAGGCCAACGGATGTTTCGCTTCCCTCGTAACAGAGAACGGAGAGCAAAATGGGAGGTACAAGTGAAACGCAACTGCTGGCATCCGACAGACAGTACCAAGATATCCGAGATTAGTTGACTTGCCGCAGCGTATGACCGTGAATTTTGATCGCTGTCCGTGAGCATGCTGTTAGACAAATTCATGTACGAACTGAATAGTTGTTTCGCTATAGCTGCACGGCATAATCATTGTGAGAAGCTTCGTGCCTCTGGTTAACCTCCCTGTCTTTCCTTGCTTCTTTCTCTTCTATTACAGAGGAGCTGACACGCTTTTTATTAGGCCGTGCGCAGTCAACAGAAATTCGGCCCATATTGCCTATGCCTGCATCAGCCAAAAATAGGCTTAAATAGGCTTATCTAAGCCTATTTAAGACAAGTTAATCATAGCTCAGGCTAATTACACTAAGTCAAGCCAATCAATACTAATCGATACCAATCAATACTGATCGATACTAATCGATCCTAAGCCCCCCCCCCGTCCCGTAGCCAGGGAGGGGGGGGGCTTAGGCCCCCTCCCCCTGGCTACGGGCCTGATGTGAGGCGCATACCGTAGTCGGGAACAGCGAATTAATTTTGACCAGCTGGGGTTCTTATGTGCATACAATACTTGGTCCCAGCGCATTAGTGCTTTCAAAACCTCTCGAAATGTGGCCGCTTCGGCCAGTACGAGACTTGTGACCTGGAATTCAGCAGTGCAACATCACGGTCGCTGGGCTAATGCATTGTGTACAAAGCCGTGGTCTACAACAATGCACCGCTGTGCACAGTGCAAAGAACAGAGGTCGCAGACAAGTAAACAAGGCAAGGCATGCACTACTCACAACTGGGGTTTATTTTGCAAAAAACATGCATTAAATAGGTGCCAATTCCGCAGCAATGACGAAAAAAAAAATCACAGCATATCCACGGAGTGAATGATGATGAGTGGTCGAAGCTGCGGAGGTTCATCGGTAAACCGTGAATCTTCCGTGAATTCTGCCCAGTACATCATCACCGACGTGAGATCGGGCGCTTTTATACTAAAGGTTCGATGAGAGTTATGACGACTTGCAGCTCACTTTGATTTTACATGTACGCTGTGAATTTTCATTGTTTAGAAAACCATTGCTTTAGGAAACATCTGACGTCTTTCGTTAAGCAGCTGGCGCCTTTTCGTTTTGCTTTAGAAACATCTGGCGTTCTTTCGTTTTGCTTTTACAAAACATCTGGCGTCTTTCGTTGGTTTATTTCATCAATCAACGGCGTTTTGAACAAAATTTTTATTGTTTAATCACGCACAGGAGAAATCTCACCAGGCACTACCTTGGAGGTAAACAATGGCTGCTAATGGGAATGAGAGACAGAAGAAGTCGGCTTTTAGCTAACACTTACACTTCTACTTCTACTAACGTTTCCTACTGGAACATGCCAATGGCTGCTAATGGGGAATGAGAGACAGAAGAATTCGGCTTTTAGTTAACGCGCACGCTGCGAATTTTTTATTGTTCAACAACGCACAGGAAAAATCTCCCACCGGCACCACCTTGGAGGTCAAAGCGTAAGACTGGTTACGCACTACGACTACTACGACTACGACTACGAGGGACGAACGGGTGCCGCCTTAAGGAGCTTCGCCCCTAAAATAGAGGAACATTTTACCTATTTAATGAATTCTTTCAAATAATAAACCCCAGTTGTAACGCCTTCCTGCGGCCTGTGTTCTTTGTGCTGTACCCAAGAATGAATGCTGTTAAGCATCACGCAGTACCGTGATGCTTAAAATAAAACCTAATTAGTAAGAAAGTAGGTAGTCTCCGAGTATGAAAGCAACTAAATACTGAATGTTAGTTATAGAGAATCACTGTATGCCGCGTTAAAGCGTGCATTGCGAATAAGAGCTAATTGCGGAAATAGAATATCGTTCAGCTTCTCAGAAGGCGCTGCTGCCCCTGCGTGCAGCTCGCAGCAGTAAGGGCGCATTAAATGCCCTTAATGTAGGCGCGTTACAATGTCCTTGTAACTCTGACATCTGCGTGTGTAACTTACAAAGCGCTTTTGGTGTTCTTGAGGAACACTCGACTTAACCAAGGTTGGTTAATGGCTATTTTGTGTATATATGTGCGCTTGTGACTACGTACTACTTGTGCGTATAAGCAGAGTCCTTCAATGCTTTTCTGGTCACGAAACTCCTCCGTAACGCTATGGGGTGAGCTTGCTATGTCGCCGCAGCGGCCGCGCGGCGGCGCTAGGAGCGCGCAGGGGGTATTGAGGAGAGCTTCGCTATGTAGGGAGAGCTGGGGGCCCGAGGAATCCGGCGGCATCGGCGCTCAGTTTTCCTCGCTGTTTCTTAATTTGTGTGACTGACGGGTGTGAGAAATGTGTGCGAGGACATGGATAGTGTACGTGAGCGATGATGCCGAAGACTTGTTGTGTACAGGGTTGTCGCTCCGGCTATACAGAGGTACGAGCGGAAAGGTGTCGTTGTTTAGTTTGCCGATGGCCGGCGATGAGAGGGATGAATAGAAACGTGCAATACCGCGACAGGAAGCTGCCAGATTTACCTTCGATGTTGAACAGGTTAGAATGTGCGAGATACATTTTGATGCCATCGACGTTATTCGAACGGACGACTTCATAGGGAATGGAGAAAATGTGTCTTTGCGACGCGAGAAGGCAAAGTTGCGGGCCGGCGCTGTTTCTTTCGCAGCTTGCTAGTTTTTTAGAATAACAGAGAGCCGAGCTAGTTGGCAGGGCCGTAACTAAAGGGGGGTTGAGGGGGTTCCGACAACCCCGAAATTTTTTCATGCCTTAACTTTTCGGATGACACAAAAATACTTGCATGCCTTCACAGCGACCACCAGTTGCCAAAGTTAGCCGTTGTACACACAAACACCTCCCGAAAAAAATTCCTGGGTACGGCCCTGCTAGTTGGTAAGTATTCATTCTAAAAAGACACGGCGTGCAGACAAGGACACAAGGAATAAGTAATGATACCAGGCGTTTGTAGTGCCGTGACTTCTTACTTGCGTCCGTGTTTGCACGCCCTGTCTTTTTAGAATAGTTCTTTAGGTTCTTTCCAGCTTATTAAATGCTTTGCATTGTTTCCTTGTTTGCCGTTGTTAAAAAAAAGCGTTTTTTTTAATTTTTTTTGACTGAATGTCAACTAAGCTATTTTTTTAATTTTTATATTGTACTTCAGAGTTTCCCTTGTTTTTTGCATTAGCTTGCTCCCTCCATGTACTGGCCGTGCAGAGAGTTTCCCTGCGCTAGGAAAATGTCGCTCATAGCTTTCTGTTTTCTGAGGTATTTTTGCAATAAAAGTTTTTCTATCTTTCTCTTTCAATCGTAGCATTCTTGCTTTGTTTACTGTATAATAGTTGCCCGACAGTGGGATGCTCTCAAACATGTGCATTGAAATAAGCAATTATAGTGAAGTATGGAAGCAAAGGGCGTTAGTGTTTCCTCAGCTTGACACGTTTTTGGGTATTTCACCCCGTGTTACGTTTTCCACGTTCTGAATAATTCGAAAGCGCAACAGAGCTCTGCTTGTGACCACATATGTGCTTATTTTCTCTAGATTAGCGACACGCGGTTTCATTTCAGTTAATCACGTCGCCCTTGTGCACTCTTCATTAAGAAAATCGTTGCATCACGCGGCGCAGACATAGTCCATCTAAGCAGTCAAAGTAACGCGCGTTTTGATTTGTGAAGGTACCACGAGCGCGAAGATTGGAGATACCCGCGAGTGCCTTTTCGACGCTGCACAATGTAAAGTGCGACACACGTTCGCTCGTGCAGTGTTCACGTAACATGATATTGTCAAAGTTACTCGTAGAAAATGAACAAAACCTGGTTAGAAACTCGGAGTTAAGGCTAGGTTAGGTCCTAGAGATCAGCTGGTGTTCACCCGGCAAACGGACGCTATACCTTGCGAAAGCTTCGTCACTCCTGATTTCAAGTGTTGCCGAAGTTCTGTGAGGTAGGCTGCAGCGGTGTGAAGTTAGCTTTTATGAACTGTAATCACAGGAATGTAGAGCTTTTCTTTTTTGTAATGCGGCTGTGTTAAACTCCCGCGGCGTAGACGACCTGATTGTAAATAGCGCGATCGGCGCTGGCTCAACTCCCGCTATGAATCTTCAGTTTGCGAGTTGGTTGGTTTGTAAGGCTTGTGCAGTGTGACAAGTCTAGGTAAATATCCCGTGCTCCACTGCCTGAGGTAAGGAACCTCGCTGGAACAACATATACAGCTAATATTGCCGCGTCGGCACGACTGTATGCATCGCAGCCTTGATATTAAAAAGAAAAAAAAGACGCGAAAGTAAGTTTTTTACACGCGTATGCGACTAAGACATCGTATGTCAGGTGAAGTATGAATGGTAGTTGAAATATTGCGGTTTGATGCACCGTTAAACCATTGCCTCCAACCGGCACAGCATTCATCCGACCGCAGCGCGCGCGCACGAATGCCCCCGCGTTGACCGCGGCGACCCTAGCGGCCCGCCTCTGTCCCTGTATGAAACTGCGGGCGGAGTTTCGTGGTATAAGTGATCATTGTATATATCATAGTCATCACCTGACACCTGGAGTAGCAAGCCAGGCGAAAAACCAGGATAACCTCTCCGGGATTTCATTAAAGATTATTACCTATCTATCTTTCATATGCGAATGCATACGGTCTTCGAAGAGCTCAGAACGCGCTGCCGCATCTGGGCGCGTTCAGCTCGCGGCGGCAGAAATAACGAAAATTGCTCCACCGCATACGTTCACGGAATGCCATACGTTCAGCCATCTGAGGATACCTTTGTCGCGCTGGTATTCAGGAATTTCGGGCGAGCGAGGCATTGTCGATATATGGAGAAGCACTCAAGAGGGCACACGTTTATCATTTTTCTAGAGGCATGACATGACGAACCGACGAATTCGGAGCCGTAGGTGGTTACGTCACCCTGCATGACGCCCCACAAATGATGTACAGACCTTACACAAGCGCAAACACACGCCGATGGTACAAGAACAGAAGTTCGGAGTTCCGCCGGCGGGTTACCAGCCGCTTTGTACATATATGCATTGGTACATATATACATATGTAAGCCCACAAAAACGCACGCAAACAAGTGGTGGCGCTTTAGTGCAATGGTTATGGTGTTTGCTTGCGGTGAGTGTGGTCGCGAGTTCGATTCCTGTTTCGTGCGTACTTGTATGTAAATGTAATGTCTGTGCATTAATACATTGAGGTCCATTTTCTAGTATGTCGTAGTGATGAATAGTAGCAAAAATTGTCCTTGAAACGTTGATATAGTGCCTGAATTTTTCATTTTGCAACCGCTCTAGGGCCGCGTATAAAAGGAGGTTTAAAAGCTCTCGAAAGAAGCAGAAAAACTCCCAGTGCGCTCCGTTCAAGCCCCCTAAATGAGTTTAAGAGAAACACCAAAAGTACCTCCTAAAGACTCTGTTTGTTCCATCTAATCGCTCCCTCAACATAGAATGTAAATAAAACCTCCTTTCGAAGGGGGCTTTAGGATGCACGTTGCGCAACGAGCCCAAAACTCCCTAAAAGGCTCAAACCCGTTTGCCGTGCAGGTTCAACGCAATTACTTCATACAAAGATGGCGACATTTACTGTCCAGACACTCGCACCAGCAATTTTGCTGATGTGGGCCGACTATACATATTGCAGTGATCGTTTCTGAGAAATAAACTGGTTATAACTGAATGTAAGAAGTCGTGCTTTGAGCCTAATTGAGTCCATTTGGGCGGTACGTAGGTGGGAGTTGGGTGAACGAAAGAAAAATCACAATAACATGGCTCTTTCATCGGCAGATCGCTCCACGAAGAAGATTCTGAAGGTTATGGCCGACATCGAGTCTCAAACCTGCCTGCGGTTTGTGGCGCGCAGAAGACAAAAGAACTACGTGTCTATCACACGTGGGGATGGGTGAGCTGCCATTGTGCATATTTTCGTGACAATATTACGGTACGTATACTATAACGCGGTCTAGAAGGAAGCATTAGCAGACGCTGCTCATATACATGAAAAACACAGACGCACATACGTTTTACAAGGTTACTCCGGGATTCAGCCCCGGTGCCAACGCCTTTCCGGATCCCTCGCTCTACCATAGCAGTATCAGTCACTCTAGGTAATAGTTCCTCCTCCTTTTGCAGAGTTGAGATGCGATACTGTGTACTATGTCCCGAGTTTTCCGTTAAATGATTATCGCCTTGGTGTATCTGCAAGCCTCCTTGTTTGATTCGGATGCTATAGAACGACCGCGCACAAAGGCGTTGTTGCGGTGTTTCAGTGCCGTACCAGGACGTGTTTCTCGTCAACTGAGAAGTTCTCTTTTCCGAGAAATTTGTAGAGACTTTCTCGCAGCTTCGTGCTGCAAAATTATGCATGACAGTTTATCCCTTTATGCCTTTATGATGGTAACAATCCCACCTGCATTTGAATATATTGTTTATTCTGTACCAAGCTTCTTAACGTGGAAGTATACGTTTGACCCATGCGCCAGTCGTCACGTAAGGTGCCCTGTGCCCCGCCACGTGTAATTTTTCCAGTACACTTAATTGCAATTAGTGCCAGCTCTATGTGTGCCAGCTTCAATCAAATTTGCCTGGATGAAGATGACTTATGAAATGTCCAAACGTACATACGTGTGCGTTTGTGTGAATGTGTGCCAACACACGAGTACGCATGCGTGGGAATGGTGACGTTAAGGCGCGCGGTTGTAGATCATGCTGAGATATGCACGTTGGTTTTTCGGTGAGCCTTCCTGGCAGGGCCATGAAACAAAAGAACCCTGTGTCAATGTGAAGACGTGGTGAAGGCGGTAATACCTTTCCTCTACGCAACACACAGGTGCAATTCGATTGTTGGACGCGCGGGCGGCGCTCAGGAGGTGTCCTTGGGTACCCACTGCCTCTACCAGGGTACAATTGCACACGAGCTGATGCACGCGGCAGGCTTTGACCACGAACATTCGCGTTCCGACAGGGACGAATACATTGACGTCTTCACAAAGAACGTTGAACCAGGTAAGCACAGCGACACGGATTAAGATCGGGGGGACTCTTGCGTATTCTCCCTTGGGAAACACATGGCCCGCTGTTACAGAACAAAGCAAGATAAGCTGCTGTAAAGCTATAGTTAAAGGGCCCTTAAACAACCTCCGATAATTTATTTAGCATTCAAAGTAAACGCGAGCATCGATTTCAGAATGCCGTCACGATCAACAATGCCAAACGCGGCAGTGTTACGAGCCGCTGGCGCGCCACAATTTTCAAGATAAATACCTTGTCCTCTCCGGGCGCTTCGGTATACCCAGCGTTGTCACGACGTCACCATTCACGTCTGTTCCGGTCATCCACAAAAACTTATGGCAGCTTCACTACTGTGAAATCTGAGAAAGTGCGTAGCACCGGCACCCAGCGATTCCCGTTCGTAGAGTTCCCACTGCTCCGTTTAACAAAGCGTCGATGACGCCAATGTTTAAGGTAAGCATGTAGGGTTTCTCTGGCACGAGTAGAGTCTTGTTAGGGAGATTCGCAAACTCTGTGTGCGACATGTGCGCTACCTTTCGCTTTGCTTTACCGACTTCCTGCTTGTTACGGCAGTTGAGATACGTGTCATCTGCAGCGAATTCCGTCAAGCTGTCAGATGTAGCAACGCAGCGCCCGCCGCGCCCGCTAAGCGCAGGGAGACGGGCATTCGCTCGCTCGGTGAGGCGGTGGCGCTCTCTCTTGCACGTCACTGGAGTCAGTTGCCTGTTTCCGAAACGTTTTTAGCAATTTTAAGTGAATTACTGTGATTACTTCTTGGTTATTTCTGTTGATTATATTCTTTTAGACCTTGCTCGTTCACTTTAACCCGGTTTTTAGTATTGGTGGCCTTGCTATGGCCTGTATTGAACGCTTTACTGCGAGCGTGATCCCGCCACATATGTGTATGGATAGATGACAGGCCGGGCTCCTAAAGTGCTGCACACTTACAAGAATCTGTTTGTCTGTTCGCGGGTACGCTTGCTCGCCGCCCTTTCTCCTAACAAGGCGAGGAGGAGCGCTCAGCCAGGAGGAGAGGTGAGCCGATGAACGGAGCGTAGCGAAGGAAAGAGCGAATCGACCGAGGGCCTCTTTTCGATCATCGAATGCGTGTAATTCCGCTATTACGGCACCGTTCCAAAAAATTATCGCGGCTACGTGTTTGTTGAAGACTCGTGCACAACTGCAACACCACGAAGAAATTTCGACCTCTGTAGGGTAATAATAACTGTTCGGGTTTAACGTCACAAAACCACGACATGATTATGGGAGACGCCGTAGTAGAGGGCTCCGGCAATTTTGACCCCCTGGGGTTCTTAAACGTGCACCTACATCTTCGCCTCCATCGAAAATGCGGCCGCCGCGGCCGGGATTCGATCCCGCGACCTGTGGGTCAGCAGTCGAGCACCTTAACCACTAGACCACCGTGGTGGGTGAACTCTGCGGGCTTAAGGGCCACTTAAAGACAACGGAAGGGGCTCTTAAACCTCATATAGGTCAAAATTTAGTTGTGGTGTTGCAGTAGTTCAATTGTGCTCTTTCTTTCACTACGCTCCGTTCCTTCTGGCCGAGTGCTCCTCCTCGCCGTGTGAGCAGGAAGTGCGGCGAGCGCGCGTATTAACGAGCAAACAGGTTCTTTTGTGGATGACATGACCAGACGCAAATATTGATGCCACTGCCAACGTTGAGGAACTCGATGAGCGCGTTTACTTGAAATGTTAAGGAATTATCGGAGGTGGTTTAGGGGCCTTCGTTGCCATATTGGGCTATTAAAGGGATACGGAACGATAACTTTGCGGGCGGTGTTTTGTAGTAGAACAAGAGTTTAACTGCTAAAAATGACAAATACAACAAAGTGATTTGGAAAAAAAGGACGAGAAACATCTTTTTTTCAGCGATTTTCGGTTGTGCCGAGCGCCCTAACGGCCGCCGGTAGCAGCTGCAATACGTCATGACACCCCGCGCGCACGCGGCCGTATCAGCCGCGTGGGCCGCAGTGCCTGTTCATTGCCGTCGGCGCCACTGGCTTGCAGTTGTACGTCTTAAACGTCGGGCAAACTTATATCTTTGTATCACACATGCTTTCCCGCGGTCGGTCTTCGGTATTGAAGCGTTCATCGTGGCAGATGGAGACGTTTAGCTACTGCTGCGCTGAAGGCTGTCATAACAGGATCGTCGGTCGCGATACACCGTCGCATACGTTTCCTAGAGATGACAAGGGTAGACTTTGGATACGTGTTGCTCATTCATCAGGCCAAACCTGGACAGATGTAAAATTGACTTCATTTGCTAGCTCGGAACACTTCGTCGCTTCCCTTAGCTACGTCTAAAAAAAAGCCGAACTTCCCCGAAGGGGATCGTGAGTAAATGCGAATGCATTTGGTTGCACCCGATGAGTGTGCGAATAATTAATGAAGAGAGACGAGAGTGTGCACGCAAGCATTATTTATTCATACGTCAGCACCTGTTCGTGTTATCGTTGTACCTGACGGCCACAATCACCGCCTTGTGGTCGCTGAAGTGCACGGTCAAAGGGTCTTTGAGAAGCATACGCGCGGCAAAGACCAGATCAATGCAACTCCCGTGAATGGTAGTGGGGCACGTGTTGTCGGAGGCGGCAGAGAGACAATGCATAGAGTGCTTGGTCTGCATGTACTCCACCAGCCACTCGCCACTCTTCTTGCGCACGTCAACGTTGAAGTCGCCGACCAAGACAATGGGATCAGAGGGTTTGGAGCGCACACGCACACTTTCAATAGCCGCGTCCAGCTTCGCGGCAATGGCGTCCCGAGCGAGGTTGGGCGCGAGGTACACGGTCACCACAAAGACTAGTCTCCGGTGTAGGCAAGGGTGTACAAGTCCTTGTACGGAGACGCGTCTCGAACGGGAGACGTGGCAACGGCGTGCGATATCACTTCCCATACTCGCATCGCGGAGCGAGCTCCGCGATGCGAGCGCCCTCACCAGGTACACTCCTCCTCTCCCTTACCCTCCGCTGCTCCGCGATGCGAGCGCCATCACACGCCCGCGCGCTCCTCCTCCCCCTTACCCTCCGCCGCTCACTACCTGCTCCGGTTGCTAGGCGCGGCGCAGCTGTTGCTAGGGGCGAGGAGGAGCGCGCGCGGAGAGATCTGTGCGCACGCCGACCAGGGACGCACGACAACCCCCGACTAAGAAATGCATTCGCATTGAAAAAGGAACAGCAAAAGCGCGGGATGGTGGCGTCATCTAGCTGCAATTCAGGCAAGCGAGGCTTGCTTTCGAATATTCCGTGCTCTCCATCGTGACGAATCCAACTGATTTCGATTAATTCAACCCGCGAAGCGCTTGTGATAGCGTGGATGTGACAGTAGCCGCCGTATGCACATAGCTATGAAACGGCTGAGAAATTCCACACATGCGGTGCCTCGTCGCGCAAAAACGAACTGAGCAGAGGTCGAACGCCTACCGCACAGCTAAACACAAAGCGATGAACTGCTATGCCTCGAATCAGCCGTAATAACCGCCTTTCTGCCTCCACGAAGCTGATAAGACAACGCATTTTACATCCTCCGTAACATTAATTTATCCACTTTTGCCTCTGCACGCTGGACCATGTTGCTGGCCCGGAATGCTTGACTGGCACGTCTGCGGGCTCCTGCTCCTCTTCGTCGCTTGGCACAGGAGGCTCGTAACCGTAATTTCTTGGCCAGTTGAAGTGGTCCACATCATCAGAGGTGAATTCATCGCTGGTAGAGGGACCACGACATAAATGCATACTGTGCAGCTATGTGATGACAGCCGGCCGGCCGGCCGGCCGCTGTCACATGGAGTCATGACGTCATGGCTTCCAACTCGCGTTGGCCGAGTGGTTTGGCGCATGGTCACAAAAGCGTAGAAAATAAGATCACCCGCTGAATAGCTCGATAAGGGACTACTTTTCGATGTAATCGCGGAGTGAGAATTCAGTGTCAGCATTCTGGCAAAATTTTCAGATTTTGCTTCAGTATCCCTTTAAAAGGCATATCGGGGTGCATTCTGCCTGTTTTGGCGTAAAATATTTGATTTCGGGACAGGACTATATTTGGAATATTTATTACTATTCTGCAGTGGAACGTGGAACGTGTTTAGCCATAATAATAGCACTCCGCTGTTGTACAGGCATCGAGATTATTTAGGCTGTATAGCCTATCGCCTCCACGAATGCGTACTGTTTGTATGTGGCCCACAGCGCTAAGATCTTTGGATTGCAGCATATTCTCCTGTCAGACAAGCCGGGAGAGGAGTTCGCACGGCAGTACTTGCCGCACTTGCTTTGATTGTTTCGATTATCGGTGGGAGTGCTATCGTTACGGCTGCTGAAGACACATTTGTTGGTCCCTGCAGGCCTTTGCACCCCTCCCCCTTTTCTATGCACTGAAAAACCTACAAGAAAAAAATTCGGCCGATCCCACGTACCGGGGCAATTGATGTTATGCGAAGCATAACATAGATTGCGTAACTTTTACACCGTAATTTTTACAGCGTAATAATTACAGCGTGACTTTTACAGCGTAATTTTTTACATTGAGCGAAACGTTACGAAATGACGCTAAAGATATGTGCAAATAGTACACGCACACAGATATGTTGAAGAGTAGGACATGTGTTATATAACCAGTTGTTTACAGTTGCGCAACGATGCCGACAACAACATGGGTATTAACAACACCAGACGCTATAAGCTGATATGTAGTGCTTATACTTGTCCGTTATGACTGGAGAACGGCTGTGGAAGAATGTGTGGAAGGTGTTCTTGAGAGTTCGCAGGGAAGATGGATGGCGAGCGGAATGTCTGTTATTGTAACTGATGTGCGCAACACAGGCCTCGCCAATTCCGCTGCGAAGTGGGATGAGGCCTACATTGGAGTTGCGCATCGCCGTGTTCTTAAAAGTGCCCACGCCTCCGCAACCTGCGATGAAGGCGCTTCGCTGTGGACGACACAGTGGGCTCATCGCTCGAGGTTTCAGAAAGTGCTAACACGCCAGTTTCTATGAGCAGTGCGCCTTTTTCGAGGTCGTGCACATGCGCGTGCAGAAACTCGTACGTTGAGAGCGGCGAGCCTGAGGTGATGTTTGTGGTTGTGGCATCGAATGAAGGTGGTAGCCCGGTCCAATACAATGTCTAGAGGCCTGTTTACTTGCCGGGTCATGTCGTCGACAGACTGCATGTCGATAGAGCCGGCGGCACGTAGGGACCTGAAGGCACCTTTTGCTTTGGCTGAGTATAGGCCGTCGAGGCTGGTAGCCCTGGAAAGTGATACGTAGACCAACTTGAGCGGTTGGCGGTTACTGTATATCGTTGACTACCGGGCGTATGTGGCCCTTTGTGACTTACATATATTTATGGCATTTGCTTGCGCAAGGGGAAGCTGTGTCCTCTTACGCGAGATATTTTTCTGGGTATATCGTGGTTGCGGTGGATCGCATTACCACGGAGACCCATTTTAATCCTATTGAGGGGTGTGCGGTAGTGGTGTGCTTCGTCCTGGTTTGGACGATAATGCCTACCGTGGGCTTTGGAAATACAAGCCACAGTCGCACGAGGTTGTCGTGTTTGTCACGCTCGATGTATCAAAAGGGGCGCATGTTTTCACTAATGCGTCCATCGCTTACGTCGATGTTGGCCAGGATCATGTACGGCTTGCCGATGCTCAGGCATACTGAGCCCGGCAGTCCGACCATGTCGCTTGCGTTCATCTTGGACACCTTCGTCAGGGCATCCCTGCGTACCTGCTCGTTTTCATAGCCAGTTACGTTATCGCATGCGGGATGACATAACACGTTGTCCGCAGCGTCGAGGCAACGTGCGTTATAGCGGTCGACGTCCGCATTGCTGTAGCATAGCCGTATGCCGTCAGGGCACTTAGCGGCGGCTTCTTCGCGTGTCACAAAGCGGCTCTCAATCAATCTGACGTCATATTCGGTCAGCATAAGGCCATCGCCTAGCCTTATAAGAAATGAAGAGAACACTGCGTCATTCTTGCGGACCACGTAGATGAGTCGTTGGCTGTCAAGCATCTTCCAGGAGAGTTCTGCTTTCAGCTCCCTTACTTGCCTTACTTTTCAATATGTATGTTCGCGGTTACTGTGCTGATTGAGACTGCGAATAGCCTGTGGCACATACCCACATAACATGAACTGTGGTATGCGGGTATGTGCCACACGTGACTGAGGGAAAGGATTTCATGGCGTACGCGACAAGCGTTTTGCGTTATTCATGTAGTGAATCGTGTTCGTCACACACTGATCCCCTGCTATGCCAATTTTGGTTTATTACATGTTTTGGAGACGACCAGGAGAGCGCCGAGACGTAGATAGATAGATAAGATAGATAGATAGATAGATAGATAGATAGATAGATAGATAGATAGATAGATAGATAGATAGATAGATAGATAGATAGATAGATAGAAACGGTTAAAATGACCGATGTTCGCTAAGAAATGCTTCGCATTTAAACCAGACAACAGTAACTATCTCTTTTAACATATGTTTATTTAAAGCAGTAAAGACCTATATACATGCACGAATCGACAGTGACCGCGCATTTAATACAGCTGTAATCACAAAATTGTTGAATATCGCCCCGAAGAAACACATGTTTTTTCCAGATAGGCGGACGGATGGCATGCTGACGCATCGTGTGCTCAGTCCGCCCTCCTTCTCGGCTTCAGCCAAGTTCCGTATTAGTTTTCTTTATTTTCGACGGTTACATCTCTTTCCTCAAACTACGGCTGACATCCGCACGAGGTGGAGTGAGTTGCAAAAGGCGCCGTCCCGCGATTTGCGTACGTTACCGTCTAGGAACACAAGCAGAAACGTGTACAGGGGCCGTATTCTGAGACGATCATATTCTGCCACATTGTCTATAACTTTGTGTGACGCAGAATGTGGAGTGTCCTACGACTGCAGCGACTATTTGGCCGCCTTCCTCCAAGCAGGCGCAGTCAACGCCCACCGAAAGCGACATCATGGCGATATTTACTACTTAGAAAACGGCCCCGAACCGAAGTGTATGAAGACTTCCATCGCTGATACGCGCATAGACGCTTCATATCATTCCATTATCTTGACCTCGTTTTCTCATGCATGCCCAACCTTCTGTCGCAGAAAATGTGGAACAGTTCGAGAAGCTCGCGCCTTGGAAGAACAGGCTGCTGACACCCTTCGACATGGATTCGATCATGTTATACGGCTCGGCGACGTTTGCCCGAAAGCCAGGCCTGGTCACCATGCTGGCCAAGGACGGCGGCCGCCTCAAAGAAGTTTACCAGAAGCGGGGATTGAGCGCTAGCGATGTGCGCAGGATAAACATGCTGTATCAATGCAAAAATAAAAAGATTTAGCAGCTGCACTGTATCTTCTATAGCTTCTGTTTTAGGCGATGCGGCACGGTCAAGTCATAGAAGACAGAGGCTACGTCGCTCGAGCCGCAACTGCGAACTTTGAACCATAATGGCGTGGTGGTGCGCGCGCTATATTGACAGTCATCAGTAGACGGCTCGTCCCGTGATCTCATCGCTCACTTCGTGTTGAGACAACAGACGTTACGAAAATCGCTTCACTCCATGGAGCGGCCATATCCGCTTACACCAGTCTTTTGTAGAGTTACGCCAGGTCGGATGCAGAAGGGTTAGCTGCTAGCCTTTCCTCGCATAACATTCCAATTTCTCGCTCTCGCATCTTACAGGCCTACGTGCTAGATCTTACCTACGTGCTAGATGCCCTGCCCATGGCATCAACACCCACAAATGGGTGTTAATGGCACCTTAGTCTCTTGTTCTTGATTTTGATTATATGCCATTAAGACCCATTTGTTCCCTGACCCACTCTGCTGTATTTTTGTACCTTAAGGTTACACCTATTATTTTCCTTTCTACGGCTCGCTGCGTCGTCCTAAATTTAAGTTGAACCCTCTTCGTAAGCCTCCAGGTTCGTGCTCCGTGGGTAGGTACCGGTAAGATGCAGCTGTTGTATACCTTCCTCTTGAGGGATAGTGGTATGCTACCATTGATGATTTTGGAATGCTTGTGAAATGCGCTACATCCCATTCTTATTCTAGTTACCGTCAGTTTCATAGCTCGGCTCCACGGTCAGTACCTGTCCTAAGTAGAGCGGGTGTCCTTGAGTAGCTGTATTTTGTCGCAACTCATGTTGCGAAGGCACTTGCGCAGGCTCTGTTAGAGTAAAATATTGCCACGCCCGCTTTTTGTTTTATTTTGATGTATTCGGGTTTGACCAGCAAGGACAGTTAGCAACGCTCGACGCTGACCGCGCCGCAGTGTTCGAGAAGCTTCGCGATTGCACTAGATCGCTTTGTTAAGATTAGGACGCTAACGGTCTAGATTATTCCAGAGCTTGCGCGCAATCTTAAAAAAAGCGATCTACTACAATCACGAAGCTTCTCGAACACAGCGGCGCGGTCAGTGTCGAGCGTTGCTAACCGTTCTTGCTGGGCAAACCCGAATGCATCAAAATTAAACAAGAAGCGGGCGTGGCAATATCTTCTGACGAGGCGAATTGTGAGATTCCACGGACCAAAGGTGGGATGCGAAATTCTCGCAGTAAACGAGTAGGAAAATATATTGCAGCAGATTATCACGAGGTGACCATTCAAACGAAAAAGAACATTGCAGCAGATCAGTAACCATACTAACTCGTCGAGGTGAGACATGTTAAATGTGACAATTCGGGGACGGAAGGCCATGCCATCTAATTTCTCTGCACAGGAAAGTTAAATGCGAAGCATTTCTTAGCGAACCTCTGACACTTTGAACGTTTCTATCTACGTATCTATCTATCTATCTATCTACGTATCTATCTATCTAGCCGCCTACGTCTGGGTGCCCTCATGATCGCCTCCTTAACTTGGTGTAGCCCCAAAATTTGCAAGGGAGGGTAAGAGGATTTGACGAATATGAGTGCCGGGTCATCACATGAATAACGTTAAAATCCTGTCGCGTACGTCGTCAAACCCTTTCCACTAGACACGTGTTGCACATACCCGTTTACCACGGGCCGCGGTGTACGGGTATGCGCCACAGGTGATTGACAGTTTATATCTACTCAGGAACGGCGAGAACAGACATTGGTAACTTAAATGCTAGAGAGTTAAGGAAAACCAACATCGGCAGCGTTGACTCAACGAATGGAAAGAATGAAAATTAGGATCCCAGCCGGAATCGAACCCAAACATTCTGCGTGGCAATCAGGTATTCTACCACTGAGCCACGCCAGGTCTATAAACTGGTTTGGAAAAGCAGCCTACGCAGGCGTACTATCGGGGCAACGTCAATTGTGGCTGTGCTGCTGAGTATCTAATTTTACAAGAAAGCAATAAACACTACATGATACTCCTACGATGTGTACTCCTACGATACAGGCGTCATATCAGATGAACGTCTGTAGTTCCAGTGTTGGCTCCGCTTTTATAGCAGTCCAATAAACATTACAATTATATTCCTATGATTCAGCAAGATATATTGAAGCATTGCTCGACCCCGGAGGAATACTTAACGAAACTTACATATGATATCCACATCACCGCACCGTAAAGTGCACTTCGTCCACAAGAACGACGCAGTGTCCTCGTCAATTCTTACGAGGCTGGGCGATGGCCTCATGCTGACCGAGCATGATGCCAGATTAATTGACAGCCGCTTTGTAGACTAGGCTACGTACGTCACATACGCCCAGGTAGTCTACGAATATGACGAACACCATCCACTGATGTTGGTCTACGTAGCACTATCCAGGCCTACCAGCCTCGACGGCCTATACCTCACCAACACGAAGGGTGGCTTCAGGTTTCCGACATGTCGCCGGCTCTGTCGACAGACAATTTGTCGATAAAATAACCGAGGCATCCACGAATTCCAACAGCTCTACTATGCCACATACTTCACTACACATGGACCCCTCGTCACCAAGATCACGACCGGATCCTGTAACAAGTCATGACCAGCTGCTGGTGCTCACTGATCACCGGTGATGATGCCCTTGTTCAAGCAACTGTCAAGAACTTCTGCACACATGCACACGGGTTCGCGAAACGTGCGTGCGTTCTCGGTACACGTATAAGCTGTACATATCAGCTTACCGCTTCTGGCGTTCGTAATACCAACGTTGCCATTGGCAGCGTTACCTAACCATAAACAACTGGTTATATAACACATATGCGGCTCTTCAACATTTATATGTGTGCGTATAAAATTTATACAAGTCCCTATTGTCATTTTGTAAAGTGTTCGCTCAGTAAAAAAGTTACGCCACAGTCACCTACCGCCACATGCTTCGCATAGCATCGACTCCCACGGTACGTGGGTTCTGCCGAATTTTTTATTTCGTGCATGCTATAACGCTAATAGCGCCTGTACCGTCCTTTTCGAAATCACTTTTTATTGTTAAGGACAATGAACCAACTCGCGAAGCAAAGCATTTATAGCTACTAGCTTGGCTAAAGAAAACCATAGCAAATAAAGCGTTTTCGACTTCAGTCTCCTTTTAGTTTTCTGCTCATATGTTAGCAGACTTTCCAGAATGAGGCCTACTTAAACTAAAATGAGTGACTGCATCAC
>NC_051185.1:149599376-149622050 GCF_013339695.2 Rhipicephalus sanguineus
TCGTTTCTGGCGCGACGTAGGGACGGGGGCGGTACCACGGCATAGCGCTGACATGTTATTATTTTCCAAGCGGGCATATTTTTTGCTTGTATATACTTTTCTTTTTACTCTCAGGTCTTTTTCTTCTCTTCTTTTCTCTTTTTTTGATCAACTGGTCTGTATATTATGTGTGTTCTTCTCGAATAAATTTTAGTTTGAAGAATGCGCTGCGTCCGCGTCCTCTCCTTTGTCCTTTGTCTACTGTTTGCGCTAAATACCATTATGACCGACTTGTTCCAACTCGCCCAACAAGCAACGTTACTGAGTTATATCTTCAAGCATCTCCCGTACCTGATTCTTGATCACCTTCTTTTCCTTTGGCGAAACACGATATGGATGCTGGCATACCGGCCTGGTTGTCTCGTCCGTTATGATCCTGTGTTTGGCAATGCTCGTGTGCCGTACCTTTGAGCTATTGGAGAAGCAGGTGCCAAATTCCCGTACGAGGTCGTATAAATGTCGCCGTTGAATCTCTGAAAGGTTGGGATTGACAGATTAGTACGTCGCAGATGTCAGGTGTTGGTTTTACATCCACTGACGTTGTTTCGAGACTGCATATTTCTGTCACTGCGCAGAACTCGTGGAGAAAGGCTATGGTTGTTCTCTTCGTGATATGCTGGAATTCGTTCCCGAAATTTGTCAGGAGGATATCTGCGCACCCGTTTCGCAACTGAATAATTCCTCGTGCCACACAAACGCCTCTTTTCAAGAAAACATCCATGTTGCTGTCAGCCACAACTTCGCAGTCGTTAAATGTATCATTCCTGACGAGAACCATTACGCTGCTTCGTGGTGGTACGGTCACATCATCATCGACGACGCGTAGTGGAGTGATGTATCGTTCGTCTGCTTCTGCTACCTTTGTAGCATGTTCCGTCGAAAATGACACGCTTTACTTCTGTAAGTTGATAATGGCACCATTATCTTGTAGAAAATCCATTCCCAGTATAACTTCCCTCGAACACACGGGCAGGACGACGAAGTCACCGACGTAAGTGAAGCCTCGTATCCCAACTCTCGCGGTGCACCTGCCGAGAGGTGTTATAAGGTGACCGCCTGCAGTACGCACTTGAGGACCAATCCATTCGGTTAAGACTTTCTTTATTTTCTTCGCTAAGTCTTAACTGATCACAGAGTAATCCGCACCGGTATCGTTTAAAGCATTGAGCTCTAGTCCGTCAATTGCCAGCGGCAAGTCTTAAGTTATTTTCTCGCTACTGTACTTCTTTACCTGTAAACAGTCGTCGTCGTCATGCTGATAATGCAGTGGAGGATCTTCACATCTCTGATCGCCAGCGCCCTTGCCTCCACAGGTCGCGGTCTTCAGTTTCCCGAGTTTGGGCTAGGTAAACGATGCCTGGGCGCGCTTGGGAAGAGACGTGGGCTGGGCGAGCGGTGACGCATAGGGGATAGTGAGCGTGGCTGATGAACGACGAGGCAGGTCAAAGTTCTGACGCGAGCATAGGTATTCTTCGATGTCGGACGGTCTTTCGCCGTTTCGAGGACACGGTGCGTTGATGGCGAATCCCCTAAGACCAGCCTGACGGTATCGGCAAAACCGGTACAAGTGACCAGCCTCTCCACAGAGGAAGCACAGGGGCCTACGTTCGGCATCTCGCCATACAACACTTTTCCGAGGCCTTGTCTCTGCCGCACGAGGTGGACTGCGTGCTGCCTCTACCATATGGGGCGAACTGCGTGTTGTCTGTGCGTAGGTACTTGCGTTTCGATCGGCGCACAGTGGACAGCAGGTCGCCTGAGCACCTCAGAGTATGTTACCGCGCGTCGTGTCGGTATCGCATCACTCTGTGGCTCCCGTATAGCATGCCTTATTTCTTCTCGGACAACATCAGCAATAGACAGCTCCGGTACAACATCGGGTGACTGCAGCTTGCGTAGTTCCTTCCTGACTACCGACCGGACGAGCGCAGGGTGTCTAGGTTATCCGCAACGCCTGCCGAGTAGACTCCAGCTGATGTACCGGTTACGTCGCGATCGTACTGCCGGGCTCTCGTGCAGCGTCGTTTCGATGGTTGTTGCTTCCGACCGAAGGGTAGCGGCTTGGGCTAGTTGGTATGTCATGTCTGTCCAAGTACCCCGTTCGCGCTATACATTTAGTTCCGACCGAAACTCCGCAACTGTGCGAGGCGGATTGCGAACGAGTCCCGGGAACAGCTCTTGCTTTACCCCATGCATGAGATGACGCACCTTCTTGTCTTCAGTCATGCTGGGATCAGCTCGTTTGAACAGGCGGGACATGTCTTCTATGTACATCACAACAGTATCGTTGGTGCGTTGGTTCCGTGTACGAAGAGCTGCTTCTGCCTTTTCCCGGCGATCACTGTTACCGAACGTACATAGTAGCTGCCGCCGAAACTCTTCCCAGGACGTTAGGGATGCCTCGTGGTTTTCGTACCACACTCGTGCAGAGTCTTCCAAAGCAACGTAGACGTTGCGCAGCTTGCGTTCTTCGTTCCATTGGTTGATATTTTCCACTCTCTCGAAGTGGTCTAACCAGTCTTCGGCGTCCTCGAACGAGTCGCCGTGGAATACCTTCGGTATGACAGGTTGGCTCACGATGAGCTGCGACGGTATAACTTGGCTGGTCATGGTGGTAGCGTCACTTGTCTCCGTCGCCGGTACTCTTGAAGCAACGGGAAGGGGTCCGAATTCTGGTGAATCTCCTCGAATACGGCGGCTGGCCCGTTGGTGCACCGATGTAAGCTCCACGGCTTCCGGTTGATCAGGGCAATTGGGCTGCGCTCTCTGGGGCTCGGAATCATCTACCCAGCACCTCCACCAGAAATGTAACACCGCTCTCCACAAGGATTTGGTATTTGAACTATTTATTGAGGGGCGAACTTGTGCCCAAAGCCAAAAGGAAGCACAGAAATTCTGAAGGAACCGGAAGTCCGCAGCTCTCACGAGCCTCTCTATCGAACGCCGTCTTTCTCTTCTTCACGCGCGTTGGCTGCTCGGCCGAAGCTCGTGCGCATGCAGGGCCGGCCGGCGCATTGCGGCTGGCTTCATCTGTCGTAGCGGTGCCGTCGGCGTTTCGCTTCGTTTGCGACGCCTGCGTTGTACGGACTGATGGCAGTTTTCCGTGGCAATATCAGCACGCATAGATCACCGCAATAAAGTTGGTATTCCATTTTGTCGCACAAAGTGCTTTCATGATCAATTCATACCCAGAACTTGTGTCAGCTGGTATCACGTACCTTCCCGATGACGTCGCTTGTATAACAGATAATAACGTATTTCGTAAAACCAATGTTCTCTGAATGTATATGCGCTTGCTACTGCATATATTCTTCCTTACTGCTTGCAAATTGTTCCTCTATAATGTATCCCCGCATTGATACTAAGTCATTGTCGTGCAGTGTGTTTGCGCCTATTACTTTGTACTCGTACTTTTTTAACAGCAGAGCTGTTTAAGCCGGCCGTAAAAACTTTGGTGTCCGCAGGAAAACGCAGGTGCGTATGTACCACAGGAATTGGGCAAGCCCTACTACCGAGTACAGCACGTGCGGGCGTTGAACGAACACTGTGCTCGGCGAAGTGTAGCACGTGAAACACGTGAAAGAGAGAAAGAGAGAAATACAGAGATATAAAGACAGAGATAGAAAGAAAGGGAAAGAGAAAATAGCGAGAAATAAAAGGAATAAAGACATAAAAATACAGAAAGACATAGAAAGAGAAAGAAAGAGACACGAAAAGAGATAGAAAAAACAAAGAGCAAGACCGAAAGAAAAGGAAAGAGAGAAGTAAGGACAAACAAAGAAAAAGAGAGAGAAAGAGATTAGCTGAACGATAATCTATTTCCGCAATTAGAACTTATTTGCAATTCGCACTTTAGCGTGGCATAGAGTGGTTCTCTATAAGTGATATTTTGTATTTAGTTGCTCTCATACTCGGAGACTACCTGCTATCTTACTAATTAACCGTTATTGTTAAGCATCACTCCACCGCGTTAAAGCGAACGCCAAAAGCGTGCCCCGATGTCAAGCTAATCTAGTAACGTTGGTCAAGCACAACATCCAAAAGTTCACCAGTGACATGTCTCCCGCAAAATAAAAAAGTTAATGCACTTGTACTTCTTCCTTGTGAACGTCCATGTGTACTTGGCACTCCGCTTGCACAGATGACGCAGTACGAACTTCTTAAAAATATGTATTAGTGTCCTCCTCAATGAGCTGTTCTTCAGAAAATAATGCTTAGTTTGAATTGCTGGTATACTATATTCACAGCAATAGAAAGGTTGGCTTGTTCGCAATTCAGAATTTTACATACATAACACAGAAACACGAGGACTATAGCAAATAGGCACAAAACTGGAAAAACTCGGTCAGATGTGCACTCCCTCGTCCAACGGCACATTATGCTGAAGTTCACCTAAAGAACAGGCATGTTCAATTGTGCTATGATGGTGAAATATCACCTAATATACGTTAGAATACAGTGATGACTCATTGCCTAACTGCCTGTCACCCATTTCTCTTCCGCAATGTGTTCTAATGTGTAAATCATCTGTTCTACTTGTTTGGTAATATAACACAAGCTGTTACGTTGAGCGAGCAGTGTTTCTGAATGCACGACATATAGTCATACCTCAACTGATACAAGAAACAGTGTTTGCCCCATTTTATTGGAATCAAAACAGTAGCAGTTCTCATGTCAGTGTATAAGCATATGTATATTTCCATCTTTGTGTACAGAACCTGCACCCAATACTGAACACATGGAACAACATATACAGTACAGCCTAAGCACTATATATAAACCACAGCAGTAAAGCAACATGAAAGTAGTGTGTAAAACCTCATAATGCCTACTGACATGTGCACTCCACTGTGCCTGTATCTAAGCACAATCCAAAGAAATGGGATGCACAAGGAACTTGGTGTCAGCCTACACATGAGGGCAACTAAAGTGGCCCAATAAGGCTAGCTTTACTTTTGAGAAATATGCAACTATGCAGATAGGCATGTTCTAGTTTTTTATTGCATTAGTTTGCACTATGTCATCAAAACATGTCGCACATGATCATACAGTTGAGCTTCCTGCAGAGAAGTCTAAAATTTATTGTAGATCCACTTACCACGATTTATAAAAGCATTCAGCGATGCCCACAAAATTATAACGCTGCCTTCATATACTGCTGCACATGTTTACTCACAGATATCTGAAAATTGACGTAAATTTCTGGAATTATGCTTTGGAACTTGTCGGTGTTATCACGTGACTACAGTGTACGAATACTTATATTATGCATAATTAGTACATCTATGTTTACAATATATCCATGCCAGCTAGTGTCATTTGCAACGTAAAGTTCTTCATCTTGAATTCCTCACTTCATGTCTTATGCATAATTACCACAATGAAAATTAAGCCCAGCGTTATGGCTGCAAGGTCAACTTGAAATTAGGCAATCACATGCTTAAAATCAAAAAGATTTCCTATAAATAGTGGCTGATGGCTTGGCACATTGAATCCTAGGACTTGATATGCCGTGAGGTTGAATAAAATTTGACCACGCACGTATAGAAGCTGTAAAGCAGCCAGGACTTAAGTTCATAGTTAAAGAAAGCGGAAAAAATTCCCCAGATCCCACGTACCGTGGGAGTCGATGTTATGCGAAGCATGCGGCGGGTAGGTGACTGTGGCGTAACTCATTTACTGAGCGACACGTTACAAAATGACGCTAAAGGTTTGTATATATTTTATACGCACACATATATATGTTCAAGAGCCGCGTATGTGTTATATAACCAGTTGTTTACGGTTGGGGAACGCTGCCAATGGCAACGTGGGTATTACCAACACCAGAAGTGGTAAGCTGACATGTAGTGCTTATACGTGTCCCGAGAACGTACGCACGTTTCACGAACCCGTGTGCATGTGGGCAAGAAGTTCTTGACAGTTCTTGAACAAGGGTATCATCCCCGTGATCAGTGAGCACCAGCAGCGGGTCATGACTTGTTATAGGATCCGGCCCTGATCGTGGTGACGAGGGGTCCATGTGTAGTGAAGTATGTCGTATAGTAGAGCTCTTGAAATTCGTGGAGGCCTCGGTCATTTCGTCGACAAATTGTCTGTCGACAGAGCCGGCGACATGTCGGAACCTGAAGCCACCCTTCGCGTTAGTGGAGGTATAGGCCGTTGAGGCTTGTAGGCCTGGATAGTGCTACGTAGTTAAGGCGAGAGCAAACAGCGCTAAACACGGGACGGAGAAGAAGAACGACAGACACAAGCGCTGAACTAACAACCACTGGTTTATTGCTTGGATATGCAATATATACGGAAGCACTGCGCAGGAAAACAACAAAAACACAGTAACTGCGCAATGCGCAAAGAGGAGTGTGAAGTCATCATATTAGAACCGTCGGCAAAACAGGCTGGTTAAGTTTTGGACAAATAATTAAGTTCACACTTATGCAGATAAATGGAAGGAACGCTGACGCACGCATTTCCGTGTGCATGGATATGGTGTGCTTCACTAATCTCACGTGTTCTTTGTTGATTGTACCCTTCCAAAACGGTGCACCGCTCAAGAACTGGCTGACAGCCACACGCTTTGCAGTGCTGGGCTAAATGACTGGGCACTGAACCGTTAAGCGAGTATGCGTGCTCTCGTAACCGGTCATTTAAACAGTGACCATGTACCAACCAGCCCAGTTAAACACACTCCTGCAGTGCTACGTAGACCAACATCAGTGGATGGTGTTTGTAGTATTCGTATACTACCTGGGCGTATGTAGCCGACATAGCCTAGTCTACAAAGCGGCTGTCAATCAATCTGGCATCATCCTCGGTCAGCATGAGGCCATCGCCCAGCCTTGTAAGAAATGAAGAGGACACTGTGTCGTTCTGGTGGACGAAGTGCACTTTACGGTGCAGTAATGTGGATATCATATGTAACTTTCGTTAATGTATTCCTCCGGGGTCGAGCAATGCTTCAATATATCTTGCTGAATCATAGGAATACAAACGTAATGTTTATTAGACTGCTATAAAAGCGGAACCAACACTGGAACTACAGACGTTAATCTCATATGACGCCTGTATCGTAGGAGTACACATCGTAGGAGTATCATGTAATGTTTATTACTTTCTTGTAACGTTAGATAGCCAGTACCACAACCACAATTGACGTTCCACCGTTATTACGCCTGCGTAGGCTGTTTTTCCAAGCCAGTTTACAGACCTGGCGTGGCTCAGTGGTAGAATACCTGATTGCCACGCAGAATGCTTGGGTTCGATTCCTGCTGGGATCCTAATTTTCATTCTTTCCATTCGTTGAGTCAACGCTGCCGATGTTGGTTTTCCTTAACACTCTAGCATTTAAGTTACCAATGTCTGTTCTCGCCGTTCCTGGGTAGATATAAACTGTCAATCACCTGTGGCGCATACCCGTACACCGCGGCCCGTGGTACACGGGTATGTGCCACACGTGTCTAGTGGAAAGGGTTTGACGAGGTACGCGACAAGATTTTAACGTTATTCATGTCATGACCCGGCAGTCATATACGTCAAATCCTCATACCCTTCCATGCAAATTTTGGTCTACACCAAGTTAAGGAGGCCATAATGATTGTACCCAGACGTAGGCGGCTAGATAGATAGATAGATAGATAGATAGATAGATAGATAGATACGTAGATAGAAACGCTCAAAGTGCCAGAGGTTCGCTAAGAAATGCTTCGCATTTAAAAACAAAACCACAACACATATAGAAATGAAGGGGACAGGAAACGCGGTACTAGCAACTGAAGTTTAACACGTGTTTTGCTTTTTTAGACATGTTTTTACTCTTTCTGCGACTGCGTGATTCTTTAATTTTGTAGTTTTTTTTTATGCTATGTGTGTATATCTTTCTGTGGTTTGCATTAAACTTCAGTTGCTAGCAGCGCATCGTCCTGTGCCTTTCATTCTCATTTCTCTGTGTTTGGGGGGGGGGGGGGGGGTGCGCACTTTCTTTAACTATGAATGCATATCAACTCGCCCAACTGTCTATTTTAGGATAAAGTTTGCTGAATAAAGCCGGTTCCACTAAGTGTAATTTTGAACAATGCGAAATTTTCAAATGCATATGCTACTGGAAAGGTTGCACGCAGTACCATGCATAACACTCTGCATCAATCCCAGTATTTGCCCAAATGCTGTAAGATGTAAGAAATGTTCTAGATAGTGTACAGTGAAGCACAGTCGAGTGTTCCCATGATGCACTGTCTGGTACACAAGCAGTGGGGGAGCGACTCTTGCTGCTTTGCCAGAAATGTCTTCCTGAAAATGATACAAAAAAGAAGTTCATTAAGCTTTCTGTGTCCATAAAAATGAATTTCTTGCCAAGGACTCACACTTGACTATACTTATTGCAGACTTTTTAACAAAACCTGAAACAAATACGAAATTGTGAGGCTACTAAGTAGTTCCTTGTGAACTTTTCACATGAAGTACACAGGGCCAAAAATGCACGAAGGTAAAGAAATGCGAAACAATGCCAGAAGTGTTACTCTTGTCCTGTATACCACCATTCGGGTATATTTCGATGTCAGTCAAGTTAACATTATAGTGCAAAGGGGTGTGAATGTTAGTGAGGTTCACTTTGTATTTAAACACGTTGGATGCTAGCTTCTTGATCAACCACAGCTGCTCTGTTTAGGACTGACTTGGAATAAACAGCGCAAAAAACGGACGGCCACGGAAAGGAAACACACAGGACAAGCGCTGACTTCCAAGTGAATTTTTATTAACAATAAAGCATCTTATAAGTGTTTGCGGGAAAGTTAAAACCAGAATAAAAGAACAGAACAAGACAAATGCAAAGATAGAAACCAGGCAAAATACTTCTTCTTTTATTCTGGTTTTAAAACCAGAATAAAAGAACAGAACAATAAAAATGCAAAGATAGAAACCATGCAAATTACTTCTTCTTTTTTTCTGGTATTAAAACCAGAAAAAAGAACAGAACAAGAAAAATGCAAAGATAGAAACCAGGCAAAATACTTCTTCTTTTCTTGTGGTTTTAACTTTCCCGCAAGCACTTTTAAGATGCTTTCTTGTTAATAAAATGTCAACCGCATCTTCCCACGGGGGAACTCGAGTAAATGCGTCGCAGAGTGGTGGGGGTATCGCGTGAATGTTGCGTAATAGGGTTTCGCAGAAGCGTGGCGCTGCCCGAGTGATGGATCCGCTGCTCGACGTTCACGAACGGTTGCTGCTTCTCCAGCACGACGTTCAGGATCCACAGCCCGTCGTTGCCGTTTCGAAGCTGCTTCTCGTTCCCCGAGTGAAGGATCCGCAGCCCGTCGTTGCCGTCTCGCAGCAGCTTCTCGTGCACGAAGTTCCGGGTCCACAACTCGCTTCAAACGCTTGCGTTCAGCGTCGTATGCTCGTCTCTTCGCAGCCTTGTCTTCTGCGTTGCTTGCTGTTGTTGACGCCGACGACGGTGAGGGTGGGGTAACGTTGCCTTCAACGAGTGGTGGGGCGCTGATTGAAGGTACTGTTGCTTCCATCGCATCTACTCGAGTCAAGCAAAGCGTCAAGTCAAGCGAAAGCCAAGTAAAGACGCCCTTGACCGAATTCTGAACGCGCGCTCCGCCGCTTATATACACACCGCCCGCGTTCGATCGAGAGGAGGGAGGGAGGGAGAGGAGAGGCCTGCTGCCGGCACGAGACGAGCCGAGCATGCGAGGGAAGGAGAGGAGAGGCTTGCTGCCGGCACGAGACGAGCCGAGCATGCGCACTGGGGGTGTGGACGGCGGCCAACGCCGCAGGTGCGACTCAGAAATGCTCCGCATTTAAAATTCAGTTGGAAGTCAGCGCTTGTCCTGTGTGTTTCCTTTACGTGGCCGTGCGTTTCTTGTGCTGTTTATTTCAAGCATGCACAACCAACTAGCCCAGTCATCTACTTTGTTAGGACTGAATATTGGGCGACTTAGTATTGATTCATGGCAAAAATTAACAGCATACTTGTAATGAGGACAAAAGAAGACCTGGACGCAATACCAGCGCTTTTACCTTGTCAGAAATTCTGTCAACAGTGAGAATACTGTGTACAGATCATAAACACTATGGCAACATAATGCAAAACAAAATAACGAGATGGAAGAAACAAGGTGATTCAACAACGTGGTTCAACAGGTTCAACTGACTTATATTATTGTGATTAAAATAGCCTTGCACAACTAATACATCTCCTAAAGGCTTTAAATATGCATATGTAACCCTGGCAAGTTCCAGTGCTGATATGTGACTAATGAAGTGACAATACCATGAAATACATCTTCTTCAGAACACAAACTGTAGCTGATGTCTGTCACATCATATGGCCATAATTATGTGACGATTATGCCACATGTCAACGCGCACAAATTGACATCGAATCGGAGGATCAAAACAAGCAAATCAAGCATGAAAACAGCATAAACCAAAAACAAATTTGGCCTCAATGCACATTTCATCACATGACAGCTTGATAACAGCGGCCTTTTTTTTTTGCTTTAGTGTATGCTCCTTGAAAGCACTCTGCTTCATTTATGCTTTATCGCAAGGAAGGAAATTATGTTGTACAAACATCTTTTTTCAAGGCGCGCTCGCGCATTGATTGGCTGGCCGAGCGAAGCATGTGCTATATTCACAGGAGTTTCTAAACACGCATTACACATCGTCGCTATATGAAATTAATTTTTCTTTCTTTTTTTTCTATTTGTCATTGCATTTTTCACGCAACGCAATGCGCAGAACGACCCCTACGTACAGCTGCCCGAGCGACGATAAGGACGCGCGAACAGAGGAAACATAAGTATTACTTATCATTGTGTTCCTGATGGTGCTGCAAACGCAGCGTCCCCGTCATCTCCTTGGCAATATACACAGCGGCAGGCTCGCTTGAGTTGCCGTGTCATTCTCACATGATATCGCACTCGCAGTATGTCATATTGAACTGTCGTCAAACCGCGCATTTCACGTCGAGCGGCGAGAGCAGGCACAAAACGCGCACACACGGCCGACACAGCTAGGCAATTCAGAAGCGGCGTTCGCAAGGCCAAGGTAATCCCGCACGCTTCTGGGGTCAGCCTAAAACGGCTCTCCTTCTCGCGTTTCTTTCTTCTTTACTTTTTTTTTCCTTCGCGCACGCATACGTCGTGACGCTTTCTCAAATCTCGCTTGTATTCCGACGCGTCTGATTGTCTGATTTCCTCGCTTTTGCCGACGAGCAAGCGGGCAGCAGCCGTCCAAAGGTCGAAGGGCGTTTTATCTCGTTTCCTCCCGTTCACAGCAGCGCTTAAAAAGAATCGCTTTTTTTTTCTTCCTTTTTTTTTTCTTTTGGTCGCGTTCTCTCCGCACCGGATTTTATTCCGTGCGTTGAGGCAGGCCGCCTTGGCCAGCTCGTTATCTTACATGCCGTGCCAATCGGCTACATCGAGGGTCTGCGGGCTTTTCCTTTAAGCTTAATTTTGATGTGATGAAAAAACGACATAAGCGAAGTCACGAAGCGAAGTAACGACAGTATCAATGCGAAGTATCAGTATCAATGCGACATAAGCGAAGTAATGGCAGTATCAATACAAATAGATCGCGTCAGCGCTAAGACCCCAGACGCGATACACGGCGCCAGATCGCGCCGCGCAGCGAGGAGCAGCCGACCGGAAGTATCAGTTGCCAGCAGCAGCCGTCAACACCGCCAAGTTACGCGGAAAGGAAACCACACAACATTGAAGCGAGGTGACGTAATGCACTGGGCGGGGCACCTCGAACGGCGCTGCCCTCTCCTCCGGGATGAAGCGAGTTGAGAGGGAATGCGTCACGCAAATGTAGCGATCGCTATATTTCCGGTCCTGCTTTAGCTTTTCGAAAAATTCTTGCGGCTATATATTCATGGGAAGGGTCCTGCTCATTCCAGGGTGTTTTCCACGCCAAGCGTGAGATGCAGTTCGTGACCCCTTCAAACTCCACACTTCTATCATGTTTCATTGTTGCCGTTTCTTGGACCGGCACCTGATCTGCGCAAAAGCCTGCCCGAACTTTCACAATGCAGCACATGTAGCGCACGTGATTATCTGATACTGACGTCATCTCCCGATATTGAATCGCATATCGCACACACCTGCACATCGCGCACAATTTCGCTCCGTGACGTATGCGGAGGAAAGCGCGATCACGAAGCATGCATTGAAGTAGAACAAAAGGCTATTGTGACGCCCATTAAAACAGGGGATAGGGTTAATTAAGTCACTGACGTGGTAAGTACAGAGCGATAATAGCTTGCAAGAAGACGAGGAGAGGCAGGAAACAGCGCTGTGCTCACGAACGGACTCGCCGAGAATGAACAAATATCTCCAAGGGCAGTTTGTGTAGAAGTAATTTTTTTTAATTAACAGCCCATGTTAGCTTAGTGTTTCTCATTTTTATCCCTTTAACACCAACCTCGTCATAATGTTTTTATGATTCTGGAACAGTCTAAACTGCATGCATCGTCCTATCAGTCATATCCCATCAGTAGGGGTGTGCGAATATCAAATTTTTCGAATACGAATCGAATACGAATATCCACCTTCGAATATCGAATCGAATATCGAATATCAAAGGCAATATGCCTCCACAGTAACAATATTTTATTTAACATGTAGCTATTTGAAGAAAAAAAACATTAACAGCCTGACTGGCAACACAACATACACTGCTATCTCCAGAACACAATGTCCAGGCTAGCACAATGCACATCACAACGCAAGCAATATCACGGCACAATGAAAGTAATGACTAGATGTTATAATGAAGAAATATGAGTTGCTCCACATGATCAGGCAGCAGGCGCTCCCTTGTAACAGACAACCCCCCCCCCCCCTGCCACTGAAAAGGCACGCTCGCTTGGAACAGAAGTGGCTGGTATAGGGAGTTACATGGGGCAAAGCTTTGCCAGACTGGGGTATCTCAAGGTGCCTACAGTCCGCCACCAGTCACGTGGGCCACTGTCTTTCTTCAGAAGTGGTCCCGCATAGTGAACGAGTGGTAGTGCGGCACGTTACGGCCGCATAATATTGAAAATGTACGGTTACATGATCGCCATCAGCGCTGCACGTCGGAGATGCACCAGCAATAAATCATACGTATTGGGGCGCTCGTCGCAGGCAGATATCGTGCCTCCGTGTACTTACGATGTTTATCGCTCCTCTCGGCAACGTTTTCAGCTATACGAACGCAGCATAAATATGGAAGACGAGTTACTTTATGCATGATAATCGAATCGCATATTCGAATTTTAGGGGCGAAGCTCCTTAAGGCGGCACCCGTTCGTCCCTCGTAGTCGTAGTCGTAGTGCGTAACCAGTCTTACGCTTTGACCTCCAAGGTGGTGCCGGTGGGAGATTTTTCCTGTGCGTTGTTGAACAATAAAAATTCGCAGCGGTAGCTAAAAGCCGACTTCTTCTGTCTCTCATTCCCATTAGCAGCCATTCTTTACCTCCAAGAATGAAAGCTGCCTGGTGAGATTTCTCCTGTGCGTGATTAAACAATAAAATTTTGTTCAAAACGCCGTTGATTGATGAAATAAACCAACGAAAGACGCCAGATGTTTTGTAAAAGCAAAACGGAAGAACGCCAGATGTTTCTAAAGCAAAACGAAAAGGACGCCAGCTGCTTAACGAAAGACGCCAGATGTTTTCTAAAGCAATGGTTTTCTAAACAATGAAAATTCACAGCGTACATGTAAAATTAAAGTGAGCTGCAATCGTCATAACTCATCGAACCTTTAGTATAAACGCGCCCGATCTCACGTCGGTGATGATGTACTGGGCAGAATTCACGGAAGATTCACGGTTTACCGATGAACCTCCGCAGCTTCGCCCACTCATCATCATTCACTCCGTGGATATGCTGTGATTTTTTCGAATATTCGAAGTTATCGAATATTCGAAACTTTTCGAATACACGATTTTCGAATGGAATACGAATATTTCGAATGTAATATTCGACGAATATTCGAAATTTTCGAATATTCGCGCACCCCTACCCATCAGTTAAAACTTGCCTCTTGCGTGAAGGTGTGTGGTTCAAACGTTAAGTCATGTCTTGAGTTACCAGTTTAAAGACCGCTCTCAAGGATTGCTTTAGAACGCGGGAGAAGGAGGCAGTAAGTCAGGGGGGCAGGTGCGATTCAGAATGTAATGTAGTCACACTGATGATAGACACTCACACACACACACAAACACGTGTGTGTGTGTGTGTGTGTGTGTGTGTGTGTGTGTGTGTGTGTGTGTGTGTGTGTGTGTGTGTGTGTGTGTGTGTGTGTGTGTGTGTGTGTGTGTGTGTGTGTGTGTGTGTGTGTGTGTGTGTGTGTGTGTGTGTACATACACAATTGAAGGTCGATTTAACGAAGTGATGAGGGCTCACGAAATATTTCGTTAAATCGGAGGATTCATAAAACCGACGAAGGGATTTTCCGGTCCTTCGAGATCGAAAATCGTATCGTAGTGCCATCCGAAACCCTAGGATCATCCTGATAACCACCATCATCAACAAGTGAACAAGTGAAGCCAAGTCACTGCTCGTTATCAGCTACCGGTGGGACAGCGGTTACGGTGCTCGGCTGCTAACTCGAAAGTCATGTATTCGATCCCGGCCGCGGCGGTCGTATTTTTGATGGAGGGAAATGCTAGAGGCCGGTGTAACTATATTCAGGTGCAAGTTAAAGAACCTCACTTGGTCAAAATTTCCGAAGCCCTCCACTACGGCGTACCTCGTAATCATGTCGTCGTTCTGACGCGTAAAAACTCAGAAATTATTATTATTACTCGCCCTCGACCCGTCATCTGTTAGTATAGTGATTCTTTCTTCATTGGTGCATTCGATGCCACGTTTGAGCATACTTTCGTGCTTGTTTCAGTGGCTGCGCAAACATGTATAACCAATTCGCACAAGTTCGTTAAAAAACCCCAGGTGGTCGAAATTTCCGGAGGCTTCCACTACGGCTCCCCTCACAATCATATCATGGTTTTGGGACGTTAAACCCCAGATATTATTATTAATAATAACTCGCACAAGTTTTCACGTTGCTAAACAGGCACGTCTCAATTGTATTGAACAAAGATGTCATTGAAATAATCGAACAGTATGAGAATAACTGAAAGTTCACGCCAATACGTGTTCCTCCCATAAAGATGCCCCAAATTATGTTGAGATTTCAAAAAGTCCCCATTGTGCCCATTTCGTGCTCTTTGTAACATGAAATGCGACGGTCGTCATGCAAGTGGCTACAATGTTCCTAATTGACCCAAAGTGCAAAATACCAGAGATGAAAAAAGTGCTTGCCCATCAGTATTAGCATCGTATTAGAGATTCGGCATCAGCATCAGTATTAGAGATTCGGTTTTCTACACACATGCCTAGCGTTCTCTAATTTATTTAGCTTTACTTTGAGGCAATGTTCATACAAAACACCTTAGAGGTTTTTCCAAGGAACTCCGCTAACATATACCGCAAGAATGTCTCGTTCGTACCCGAACATTATACTTCACGCCGACTCTGCCAAAGCAACCCAGAAGCAGCACGCTGCTGCAATATCCAACCGCTACGGCAAAAGAAAGCAGCACAAATAAAGTAATGATTCACTGGAAGCATGGCGGGCGCAGTTATCACGGCCAGATATCTCGCGTGGCATGCTGCCAGCTATCAGCCACAGTATGTCTCGAAAAATTGTCAATTCATTGCCAGTCGTCGCCTTCGAGATAACGCCGACACACTGCGCTCTCCTTTCTGTGTACCGTGGTGAAGCGACAGTCTCAGGGTGTGTGCATACCGTTTCTTTTTTATTCTCTTTTATTTAGTGCCGCGTCAAGGCATACGTCAAGGCGGGACTTTGAATTCTTTAAGGTCAATACGCCACGTGGTGCCGTTCACGCGAACTAAACCGCTGGGGTCCAGAAAAGCTGCATATGTTGTTACCAAATCGCCTAAACCAGTACCCTTCTCAGTCTTTCGGCTTGAATAATCGAGAAATGCTTAGTTCTCCAACCCCGTTCTTATTAAAGAGGCGAGTTTGGCTTGTTGGTACGTAATTCTGGCACACTGCAGCGCACTGGTGTCGGGTACAGTCCTTAAGCTCTGCAGAATGACCGACCCGGAAGCAAGGATGCAGCAGGTCTGCGGCACAAAGCACAGGCGGCTCTTTGTTGCTTGCGCAGAAGGGGTGGTGTACGAAATTCCATTGAAGTGCGGAAAAGTGAACGTTGGCCAAACTGGGAGATGCATCAACGATAGGATAAGGGAGCATGCGAACGATGTGAAAAATGCGTGTGAAAGAAAGGATTTTGCAGGTTTCCTGGGTAGCTATTGTATAACCTGTCAGGATTGCTCACCCGACCTAGACAACACGTCCGTCATTAAGAAAAGCACGAATCGCCCGAAAAATCGTAGAAGCAGAACGCATTTCCTAGCTGGGGGAGGGGTGTGTAAGCGTGCCATCCATACAACTTACAGACAAAGAGATGGCGTACCTACGCATGTGTTGTGGATGACGTCTGTGTCGGACAGTATAGATATATGAAATTTTTAACACGAAAGTATTTTATGCTGGGGTCCACCAAGACTTTCATGAAGTATTTCCATCACGGAAATACGTCAGCAAAATGAACGCCATGAAATGGCAAATAAAAAAACTATAAAGAAAATGTACCGCTGATAGGAGTCGAACCCATGACCTCAGGGTTCGCGACAATGGCTGGCGGGCGTTGCGCTACCGCCAAACACATAACGGGGGGTACATGAACGCGCATTTTATCTTTCACACTTTCCTCTCGCAGTGCTCTTGCATGGATGGATGGATGGATGGATGGATGGATGGATGGATGGATGGATGGATGGATGGATGCTATGAGCGTCCCATTTATAACGAGGTGATGATGTGTGTGCCACCAGGCTCGAAAAAAAATTACACCATCTTCCGCTAAAGGGAGCCATGTGTCGATGCGAAGCAGAGGGGAGATGGTTCGCTTGAGCGGGAGATGGTGTAATTTTTTTTTTTCTTGCGTTCTCGAGCCTGTGCCTTCCTCTGGCGTAGAATCAGCACTGTCTTCCAGTCTCCATCCAGCTCCCGCTGCGTGGAACTGCCGGCGTCCAAGGTATTCGACTCCCGCAAAGTCGCAAGATCATGTGCGTCTGCCTCTCTGCAGTCCATGCCATTGGTGTCGTCCTGGGCTTCTTCAGCGAGGGAAAGACAACACGAGCGCCCCACGTCTACAGCCACAGAAGCAGAGCCGGCCATCGGCAGCTCGTGCCACGTCAACACGCCGGAGGTGTCGCTGTTGCTCGTCGCTAGAGTTACTGTATATGCTACCTTTAGGTAGCAGAATTGCGCATAGGTCCGGCTAGCAACCATAGCTATGCGGTGAAGTCGCACTGCGTTTTTGCAGGCGACATGTCTAGCGTGTCGCCGATTAACATGTCTGGCGCGTCGAAGACCGGCGATAAACATTGGCTGTCGATGACTAATGTTAATTCGGTTCGCTGCAGGCGGCGACGAGAAATATAAAAATTGGTCCGAGCGTCAGCTTCTCCGCAATGCATGGCTGCTAGCGGCGTTTGGAAGACAGATGCGCAACTCTGCTACCTAAAGGTAGCATGTACAGTAACTCTACTCGTCGCTACAGGGAGAGAGTGGTTCGTGAAAGAAGAAATGAAAAGGGGTGCTATTTTCTGCCTCCCGTCGTGGGGGCACGGCTCAGTGCCCTCGCTACAGGGACCTTACTCGTCGCGGGAGAGAATGAGGCACGCGAGAAGGGAAAGCGTAGGAGAGGAGAGAGATGGGGAGGGGATGCGCTGGCGCATCACGTGGGAGGAGAGGCTGCGCCGCGGCTGCAGTGCGGGGGGGGGGGGGGTAGGAACGAAGGCGACCGAACACCTGCATAAAGGAGGAGAGTGGGAGAGAGAGTAGGCGCATGCGCAGTGGAGCGCGGACGCCACCGCCGGACACAGCCCCGAGCAAAAGCTGTTTCGCATCTAAAAAAAACGCCCCGTTGCTGCGACCGTCCCATTCGGCGCGTAGCCAAGCTTCGCTTATAGCATCCATCCATATCGAAACATAGATCTCCGACACTCGCCTGGCTGTCGCATCGCGTTCCCCGCTCGCCCTGTGAGAATTAACTGCCAGGCTCTAGGGAAGACGTGACTCGCGTAGCGTTTCTCTTCGCGTTTCACGACGCTTTGGAGGAGTGCATATCGAGTATCAGTGTTTATTATGCGCTTGTGGATGCCATATTTGCGCGGGATTCACCATATGCGATGTCCACGTATATGTTAAGAACTTCAGCTACCGCAAGGGTTAAATAATGATCATGGGCGTCGTCGGTACGGAGATGTGCCACTAGGCGTCAACGTGAGTGCGTCCACATCAGGCGGTGCTACATCTGCCAAGCTATAGACATTATACAAGCTCTACATACCAATGCACTAAAGCAGTCATCTACTTCTGTGACGACACGTTTCACTCTCGTCTTATACCGATTCCTATGACAGAGGGATCAACCATCTTTTTTTCCAATAAAGCTTGTTGCAATTTCAGCGCTTGTCGTCTTCGTTTGTGTTACCCCCGTTCAGCTTGATGGTAGCGCAGGCTAAGGACTGGGACAACATAGAAAGGCACACTCGACACAACACAGCACGCATAGGCGTGCGCACGGGGGAAATCTGCCCCATATATTGACTTATTAGGGAGGGGAGGCGCCGCGATAAACGTTTGCCCCCCCCCCCCCCCGCCCACCTGATGGGGAACCCTGAGCACGCCTATGACAGCACAACAAATACCAACAAGCCCACGTTTCCAACCCCGTTCTGCCAGCCGGCCAAATTGAGCTTCTCCCACGCAGAATGAACCAGTCGTGGCTGGCGAGATGTTGAAAGACGTGTGGGATGCCGTGTCGATGGAAAGACGCATCCCATCATAAAACATTACGACTGTTTATTACCGTAGTAGCAGAATCGGGGCGAGCATAGCGACGCTGCGCTCGAACGGTTAGCGAAGGAATGATAACTTTCGAGCTTGGCAGCTTGGGTTTATAGCCACCGTCGGTGACGTAAGCCTCCGGTGACGCTGCGGTGGCGCTGTCCCTTATCGGAGGCGTGGTGCAGCATGCAGCCGTGTCACGCCGGGCTAGCTAGTGACGAGGCGGAGGCAGCGCCGGTTTGTGCGCAGTGTGTCGCCACATTACCCCCACCCCCCGCGACGTGCAGAGCCATCAGGGTCTGTAGAAATCTGGCAGGCGTACCAGACGTCCAGAGCGCGTCGTGACAGGAGCGGGCTGCGACGTCGGCGGCTGTGGATAGATGCCTGTGGATGGAGTGGCGGTGCCCGGTTCGTTCGCAGCGATGTATGCGGGTTTGAGCCTGTCAATCGAGACGCGGACGTCGTTCCCGTTCAGGCGCAGAGTGAAGTTTTTGCTCTCGCTGTGGACGACCTGGTAGGGTCCGCTGTAGGGTGGCTGGAAAGGCCTGCGGACGGTGTCGTCACGGAGGAAATTGTGCGTGCACGATGCTAGCTCCTTGAACACGAAAGGTGTAGGCTTGCAGTGGTGGGCTGCAGGTGACGGGCGTAAGGCGGCAATGGTGCGTCGGAGCCGGGCGACGAAGTCAGTGGGATCTGTCGTTGTAGTGCTGGATGGCAGTGCAGCGAGAAATTCACCTGGGAGACGGAGTGGTTCCCCGTAGACGAGTGTTGCTGGTGTAGCGTTGATGTCCAGTTTGAAGGTGCTGCGAAGACCGAGGGTGACGGCTGGGATGGCTTCGAGCCAGGTTGAGTCCCGGTGGCACATAATGGCTGCTTTGAACTGTCGGTTGAAACGCTCCATCATTGCGTTGGCGCATGGATGGTAACTGGTGGTCCTCAAGCGTTCAAAACCGATGGTCAGCCCGAGGAGCCCGAAAAGGTGTGACTCGAACTGTCGTCCTTGGTCGGTGGTTACACGGCGGGGGGCGCCGAAACGAGCAATCCAGCCGGTGAAGAAGGCCGAGGCGACGTCTTCCGCGGTGATTCCCTCGAGGGGTCATGGCTCGGGCCATCGAGTGTACCGGTCGATGTCGGTGAGGCAGTAGCGATAGGGTCCAACCGGGGAAAGGGTCCTATGATGTCGAGGTGGACGTGCTCAAACCGACCAAAGGGCTGAGGGAATGTTCCGAGTGATGACGTCACGTGCCTGTTGACTTTAGCGCGTTGGCATTGAACGCAGGAGCGCGCCCTGGTGCGACAATCCCGCTGCATGGAGGGCCAGACATAGCGGTCAGCCACGAGATGTGTAGAGGCGCATATGCCGGGATAGCTGAGGTTGTGGAGCTGGTTGAAAAAGACCACGGCGATGGGACAGGGGCACATAGGGCCTGCTTCGTCCTGTCGGCGTGTCGCAACATATTGTGGTTGTCCACCCTGGGATGGGACTTGTTGCAGCTGTAGTGAGGACCTGCCCTTGAGAAGTTCCTGCAGTTCGGCGTCCGGAGTCTGAGCCTCGGCGAGGACGCCCGCTGTTATCTGCACAGAGCTGGTGGGGCTGCTACACGTGAAAGCGCGTCGGCGACCACGTTGCCTTTCCCGCTGGCATGTTGGATGTCGGTGGTGAACTGCGCAATGAACGAGAGTTGGTTCTGCTGTACAGGCGGGAGTTTGTCGCGACGTTGAGAGAAGACGTAGGTAAGACCCTTGCGGTCGGTACAGACGGTGCAGTTCTGTGCTTCCAGAATATGGCGGAAGTGTTGCACTACTTCGTATATCGCTAGAGGTTCTCTGTAGTAGGCTGGCAAACTTGTCGGGGCGGTGGCCGTGGTTTCGTCAGTGGAACTGGCGGTTGAAGGGGTCGTTTTTCGAGCTGCGAGTTTCTTGCAGAAGAACGCCGAGGGATGCCAGGTGTTGTCCACGCGTTGCATGAGGACGGCGCCGATGGTGAAGCTAGATGCGTCCGTGAAGAGTCCCAAGGGTGTGTCTGGCACGGGATGGGTGAGAAGCGTAGCGGTGCAGAGGGCGGCTTTGCCTTCTCCGAAAGTTTTCGCTAACGTCGATGTCCACGTGACGGGTTGGTTTCCTCGTAGGCCAACCAAAGTATCATGGAGGGGAGCCTGGTAGTCGGCTACGTGTGGCAAGAAACGCCTGTAAAAGTTCAGCATGTCAAGGAAACGGCGAAGGTCTTTAGCGGTGGTGGGTTGAGGGTAATTTTGCAGGTCCGAGATGCGTTGGGGTAAGGGCCTTGTTCCCTCAGATGAAACTTCATGGCCGAGGAAGCGGACGACGGAAGCGCCTGGTGTGCTTTTTCGGATATTGACGAGTAGACCGTGGTCATCGAGGCGTTGGAACAGCAGACGAACGTGCCTGTGGTGCTCTTCGGCGTCGCAGGAAAATACCACTATGTCGTCAAGGTAAATGAAGCAGAAATCGAGGCCGCGGACGACTTCGTCGATGAAGCGCTGAAAGGTTTGTCCAGCGCTCCTCAGGCCGAAGCTCATGAAGGGAAACGCGAACAAGCCAAAGGAAGTGATGATTGCCGCTTTCGGGAAGTCATCCGGATCAGGGCCGTAGCCAGAAATTTTTTTCGGGGGGGATTCAACCATACTTTATGTATGTTCGTGCGTGCGTTTGTATGTGCGCGTGTATATATACGCAAGCAAAACTGAAAAATTTCGGGGGGGGTTTGAACCCCCCAACCCCCCCCCCCCCTGGCTACGTCCCTGATCCGGATTGACGGGTATCTGTGTGTAGACCTTCACCAAGTGTAGCACGGAGAACACGTGGTAGCCATGAATGCGATGGGCGAAATCCTGTATGTGGTGGACGGGATACCTGTCCGGGATGGTGCGCGCGTTGAGGGCGCGGTAGTCCCCACAGGGCCCCCAGTCTTCGGAATAAGGTGGAGTGGCGAGGCCCATGGACTGTAAGCGCGGCGGGCGATTCTTTCGCGGAGCATGGCCTCGAGCTCTGCTTTGGCTATGCGCATGCGGTCCGGGGCAAGACGACAGGCGCGGCAGAAAACTGGGAGGCATGAAGGGGTCCGGATGTAGTGCACGGTGGTGTGCTGCACTTTGCGTGGCAGTCCGCTGGGGCGCATCAATCCCGTAAATTTGGCGAGGATGGCGTGGTACCGCGAATGATTGTCAACACTGAGTACCTTGATGCTTGGCTGTTGGGCGGTCGTTCGCTGGCCTGGTGTGGAGTGTCCCGTTGTCGCGTCGATGAGGAGGTCATTGCGGCAGTCCGGAAGGAGGTTGTAGTGGGCCAGAAAGTCTGAGCCGATGATTAGCTCGGTGACGTCGGCGATGACAAAGTTTCAGTGAAGGTCATAGCGTAAGTTTCTGAGCTTGATGTGCAGGCGGAGCGAGCTGTACGTCTTGATTGTGGAGCGGTTTGCCGCACTGAGCTCGAAAGACGTAGGCGGACGAGGACCTTGAAGATGGGATCGCGGGTAGCAGCAAATGTCGGAACCGCTGTCGACAAGGAACCGCTGCTTCGTGATTTGGTCGGTGACGAAGATGCGACGGCCTCCGGGTTGGCAGCTTGCGGCCGTCTCTACGAGCTGCCGTTGGTGTTTTCCGCATGTCCCACGAAACAGGGTGGTCGACATTGCCGGGCTCTGTCCCCGAAGCGGGCGGGCGTTTGTAGTAC
>NC_051185.1:149622150-149635992 GCF_013339695.2 Rhipicephalus sanguineus
TACGAGAAATCTCAATGTCATAAGTCGGCTCGAGAAAAAAATGCTATGCATACATCTGTTAACAGCTGTGCCACTGACCGCGCTATCCGATGACGTCATCATGTTCACGAAGTGATTATTGAAGCGTTCAGTTAAAGCGACGCCCATCACATTTTCATTGCTTAGGGTGACTTCATGAAAATGCTGTTTCACATTATTTTGTCTCATGGCATCGTTGATAATTTTCCACGTTTTTTTCTGGATTCTTCTTCTGTACCGAAGCAAAAAGGGTTTCATAATAGTGGACTTTAGCCTTTCGCAGTTCGTTGTTCATTACATTTCGTAACTTCTTAAATGCAACGAGATCGCTTTCCTCGCGGGTGCCTAAAAATCTATTGAATAACCTATTTTTCTTACTTATCATGTTAACGTGTTGAGGCTGCACCCAAGGCTTTCTAATACGTTTCTTTACTTTGCCTGTTTTTAGTGGAAAAGATAAATCGTAAAGACGAGTGAAAATTGACAGGAATTCGCCGTACGCCTCACTAGCATCTTTTTTGTTATATAAAGAGAACCAGTCTGTGCGCAGTGCAAGTGCGCGAAAATGTTGCATATTTTCCCTAGATAGACTTCTATAACTGAACGTGGTATCAGGCAAGCATTTTTCAGTAACATAAAATTGGCACACTACGTATATTGGGCAGTGGTCGCTGATATCATAGCTGATGGTCCCGGCTGTATAAATCTGTGTACCAGCGTTAACTATGAAATTATCGATAGCTGATTGACAAGATGCCGTCACACGAGTAGGCGTTGTGATAACGCTGCAGAAACCTAGTGAATCCATAAGGTTAGCAGTTGCACGGGTCGAAGTGCCATCATCGAGCATGTTAATGCTGAAGTCGTCACCAAGAAGCACTTTGTAATTGTGAAAAGAAGCATGCTCTAAAAGTTTTTCAGTGAATTCTAAGAAATTAGACATGTTACCAGTAAGTGGTCGGTAAATCACGACAAACCGAATGTTGTCCGATTTAACGCTGAGCACTTCATATATGGGGCGTGGTGCAGGTGAATTGCTCAAGCACATCGCACTGTATGCCGCGCTTAACATGCAGTGCAACACCACCCCCACGTTTTCCTGCACGATTAACAAAAAAGTGGCTATACCCGTCTATGATAAGCATTTCACTGTGTTCTTGATACCATGTTTCAGAGAACATAATAACATCAAATGAAAAAGTAAACTCAGCAAGAAACATAGCTAGAATATCTTGCTTATGAGCGAGTGAACGTGAGTTCACATGAAGGGCAGAAATATTTCTCACGTGTGAAGGCAGGGAAATTTCAGATGGTAGGCTAAATTCTCGATACATTGCGCAGTCAAAAGGAATATGAAAACTAAGATTTCGCATACCGTATTCTACGCGATCTTTTGAAGGCCAGCCTCCGAAGCAAGATGGATTACACTGCTAGCCTCAGTTTTGCGCGCAAGTACTACCTTTCCATTTCGCGTCCAGACAAAGCAAAGCGCCATTGATATTCGCGCCTCCTTGCTAAAGTAAGCGAAAGAAGACGCTTCAACGCCGGACAGAGATGCTTATCAACAAATACTCTGGCATCATCAGGAATTCCAACCTGGTTATTTCGCACCCTGGCCTTCCGCGCTTTCTCGAGGACAGTGTCCCTCTTCTGTACGCTCTTAAACTGACGCTCTTAAACTTAAACTGAACTCTTAAACTAAAACTCTTAAACTGTACGCTCTTAAAATTATGTTAGACTTTCCAGCTTCTCGGGTGGGCACACGGTGACATCAGAAGGAGCTATGGGCTCACCAAGTACATCAATTTCCAACGAGTCCTGCAACACATGATGATGATGAAATGAACTTTATTTGGTCCTGGAGAACCCCGATCAGACAACCCCCGAAGGGGGGTCCACAGCAGTTGCTGGCCGCGCCCACGCTGGTACTGGAAGACCGTGGCCCTCCGCCCGTTCGCAAGCCTCCTAGACTGCCGACAGCTGGACTGAGAGCTCGCGGCTTTTAAGAGCCCTCTCCCAGTCCTCTTCTGTGCTGAACTTTGCGCTAAGTAACGCCGGGTACTGCCAGAGCATATGAGCGAGTGTGCAATTATCCGCCCCACAGCTAGGGCATCCTCGATTTATGCCTTCAGCAAAGTGGCTAAACGTGCTGCGAGACGGGAAGGAACCTGCCTGCAGCACCCGGAGAACCGACGACTGCGGCCTAGTAAGTTTGGGGGAGGTGCACGGTATCGCCGCCTTGAAAGTTGATAGTGCGAAGTAACTTCGTTGAAGGTGCCAAGTGGATCCCTGAAGCTCTCCGTGAAGCCGCCTCCGGACCCGCCCGGACCGCCGCGGCACGTGATTTCTCGCGCATGGTTATGGGCAAGTTTGTTGACGTTGGGAACTGTTGGATGAACCCCTGAGCCCATGTGGGCCGGGAACCAGGTAATTGTGTGACAGCCTCCTACACCCCTCGAAATGAGAATAGCGGCAGCCTCTCTTAGACCACACCCGAAGCAAGGCCCGGAGGGCAGCCCTAGAGTCGGTGAATATCTCAGGACGCGAAGGGTCCTTCATAGTTGGAGCTATCGTTACCTGCTCTTCTACGGAGGCATTTGATTTCCTGTTGTATAAGCCCTTTCATTTGTACGTTTGACCTGCGCGAGTATTGCTCAGATTGAACAACTCTCTTCTGAAGTTGCTGAATGCATGATGTTGTCATTCTCTTTGCACTTAGCACGTAGCTCTTCATTAGCCCGCTTCAAGGCTTCGCTTTCCTCTGTGGCCTCCCTAAGGCACTTTTTCATGTCCTCAAACTCATCGCTCATAAATTTGACACTGTCTGTTAAAGACTTCATTTCAGCACGAAGCTCTTTCGGATTGGCTTTCTCTTTCACTCGTCGGCTTCGTCATGTGTTTCGAAATGAATAACAGTAGCAGTCATAGGCGTGCGCAGGGGGGGGGGGGCAAGGGGGCGAGAAGGGGGGCGGGGCGCAAAGTCAGCCCTATACATTGTAGGGGGGCGAGAAGATGGGCGCAAAGGCAGTCGCATACATTGACATAATAGGGAGGGGCGCTGCGACGAACCTTCGCCCCCCCCCCCCCCCTGAAGGGGAACCCTGCGCACGCTTATGGTAGCAGTTTAAACAATGTATAACAAGTGCACAGCAGGTACACAGCAACACAGAAAGGCAGCAGCGACAGCATAAACTATTCAATTACGAACTGTGCATAATTTGTACACCAACCTGCAGTACAGGGAACAGTTTTTTAGCGTTGCGCCGATGTGCCGTCACTGCTGCCATATGTGTGCGATTCTGAGGTAGCCGTCGTTTGTGCTCGAAAGTACATAATCAAGCTTATTCGGTAAAATATTACTGCGTGTTTAAGGTGTAACCGTACACGTATGCTGGCTGCTGCGCTCGAGACCCCCTCACCGTTCCCCGTGTTTCATTCGCAATGATCGACCGTCTATTTCTACTTCCCGCTTCGTTCAGTGAAATGCGAAATATTTCCTATAGATTCAGAAATGAACGCAAGAACACGATCACCGCTCAACCGGTAACAAGCGCGTCGAAGAAGTGCACGCGTTTCCTCCCCGATTACACTGAACAACAGGCACGTTGAAGCAGCGAAGAGCTAGGCCTCGAAACGAAAGTACCGTAGCACCCGTAGCAGACAACGCGCCGTTTTGCTATGGAAGCGCCCTCGTCGGCGTAGAGCAACGTTAAATTTGTGCATGGCCTTCAAGATCAACGTTACTAGAACAAACTCAGTTTAAAAGCTCCGCCATTCTAGCCACTGTACCGCCGGAGAGGCGGTCCGAGTGGCGGTCGCGAGAACTAGTGGCGCTGCAGTCACGTCTAGCTTAGAGTTACTGTATATGCTACCTTTAGGTAGCATATACAGTGTAGCATATACAGTAACTCTAGTCTAGCTCCCGCGGCTAGGCCGCGGCTGGCGCTTGTTGTGTTCTGCGCCGCCGATGTACGAGCGCACGTGGGTTACTGCGTCGTCTGCGCTTTGTTAGCTCGTCATTTTTGCGACTGTTCTTGACCAGGCTTAGCGTCTTGTACGAAGATACGTGCATGATGTACGGAGCGCAACGAGGACGAAGAGATTCACGGTGCGGTATGCCGACTTGTTTTGCGCCGGGCTGCAAGAACGGCTACCGCAACGACGGCTCCGCTTCACGACACTTCTTAGGACCTCCAAAGACCCCACGACATTCAAGCTTTGCATGGCAAAGATAGAAAGCTTACTGCGAAAGGCAAGGTCTGTGACGTTCATTTTGAGAGTGACGATATTGTAAAGCACTATCGTCGTGTCGTTGCGGGACAAGAAGTTTTGATCCTACGTGGAAAGTGGGAACTCGCGTCCGGTGCCGTGCCGCGCTTGTTCCCAGTACTTTCACCCCAAATTTCAAAGCCAAAATGTTCGGGGTTTAGGCGCAAATCCCCCCCAAAACGCACGGCGTCCCGTGAAAGCCCGGTGCCCAGTTTGGAGGAGCCGCCAGAAATAGAACAGCAAAACGAAAGGGAGGCGATTACCTATTACGCTACCGAGACTGAGAGTTGCATCACACTCACATTCGATCAGTTGTCAGCTGTCGCTATGCGTTCAAAGCAGTAGATTTTCGAGAGATTTAACGACGAGCTATTGAACAAGATGTGTGGAGTATTTACACGCCTGCTCGGGAACGGGCTGCGCAGCGCAAAAATTTGACACGGTACACATAGAAAAGACGAGGACCAGCGCTGGTCCTCGTCTTTTCCATGTGTACCGTGTCAAATTTTTTGCGCTGAGCAGTTTAATAATGGAATACCAACTAGCCCAATCCCACAGTTTGCTTCGGGAACGGAGACTTACTTGTGCAAAAGATAATTGTAGTTGATGAGCAGTTTAACTGCTTTGTGAACGGCTACAGCACGAAACGCAAAAGGCTGTCGTACAGTGTAAGAAGTGGTGCGGGAATGAAACATCTGCTCGGTGAAGTTGAAAAACTGAAGTTTAATACTGACGACTCTTCTAGGGACAGAGTACGCGCGAATAACTGCTCGGTGCTCACATCACGGCCGATCTCTTCGATATGTTTAAGGCACCGTAGAAGGATGCGACGTATAAAGATGAGACACCGAAAATACAACTATCCGCCGAAAAAATTGCTCAGAGACGACATCTATTCGATATAATCGCACACTGAGATTTCATTTACCGAGTTCTCGTTAAAATTTGCCGATTTTGGGTCAGTATCCCTTTAACCGTCACGAAAACGTGTCTTGTAAACATTGCAAAGCATTGATGTTTTTCGAGAAGTTTTCTTCAATAAATTGTAGACAACACGAGTACTGTTTTCTAGAACGTTTTTGTATCTCGAGTAAGTACGCTTCTTTGTATACTATAAAGGCTTTTACAAACGTGTTGGGTTGTTCTTGGTCTAGATAAGACGGCAGCGGCTAAAATTGTGGTGGTAGTTATAAAAATTACGCTGAAAACCCTCATTCGCTTAAAAACTCCCATGCTTGGAAGTTAAGCGCACTGTAGACAGCTCAAATATTGTCACAGGGTCGTGATGTCGACGAAGGCAGCAGTCAGCAGGTCCGAGATAAAACTCTATTTGGCCGAACTTGTGGCCGGGAAACAAGTCAAACTACAGCAATAGACTGATAGCGGCGAACAGAGCGTCGATCAACTGACAAGCAGTCAAGCCCGTCGGCTTTTATACAGGCGCAGTCGAACTTTCCAGCGATATCGCTGGTGGCGGCGTTATCTCTCGACAAAGCTGGAACATTCGCGTGCGGCGCGCATCTTACCAAACCATCTACTACAATCGCGAAGCTTCTGAAACACTGCTTCGCGGACAGCGTTGATAACCGTCCTTGCTGGTCAAACCCGAATACATCAAACTAAAACAAGTGGGCGTGGCAATAAAGACCGAACATCGAGTCTTAGCCAATCAATGAACAACGCACGCGATCCAATGCATACAGACGACCTTATGCATATCCACCTAAGTATCCACCTAACTAGTACAATAAGAAAGTTCCCGCGCAGTTGCCGCGAGCAACTGCGCGGCGGACCGCAGCGTTATGCCGTGGCAGCAGACGACGCGCCGATAGTGGCGCAAGACGGAACTGCAGCGCCGCTAGTTCTCGCGACCGCCGTTCGGACCACCCTCCTCCGCTGGCGGAGATACGGAGCTTTGAAACTGAGTTTGTTCTAGTAACGTTGTTCAAGATTTGCGTAGATCGAGGGTGAGCGTACTCGATTTCAAAGGCTACTATTCATGGCGTACACTTTTGTCCACAGCTTACACTTCTAATGTCCGCCTTTTCTCAATTTTTGTCACGATTAGATAGGCCTTATATGACGCAGGTCATTCTAACACTCTAGGGACCGTACTAACACCGTGACGCAGGTGGTATGAAATTCTCAGAGCGCATCGGCTGCGAGCCTGCGCTGCGCGTCGGCTCCCTCTCACCTCACCTCCTTGCCTGCTCAACAACCTGTTTGCGTGACGAGAGAGAGAGAGAGAACAAGAGCGTCTGATGTGTGTGCTTTCTCTGCTGACCCCCCTCGGCATGCCAATGCCAAGAGACGACGAGGGTTCGCAATAATATCTATTTTCTGCTGACGATATCAAGCCATAGGCACGAAACCCGGCTTACATGACCCTAGCAGCGGTAAGTCGGGTTTTCCTCGCAGCCATTTCAAACGCGACGCTCTGCGGATACTTGCGCGGACTTGTCGGAGGCCCGGCAAGTACGATCGGAATGTAAACAAATCGCTCAATGCACTCCGTTTAAAGCGCTTAACAATGTAGGGACAGCGCCACGCACGGATAGCTGGCACGCCGCGCGCTCGTGCGGCTCTTTGGGCGCGTAATTAAAGCATTTGTCCGTCAAAATCACTGCGACGCCAATTTGAAACGTCCGAAGCTTCGTGAACGCGTGTGTCCTTTTGACTGAATGTCGGCATTCGGTGCAGTGTCTGTGTGATCGCATGTCATCTCCCGCTATAGCGTTGACAGCCGCGTAATGTCAAAAGCGTTCAGCTCATGATTGCGTAGGTTGTGGATGGACAAGTGCTGTTCGTGGGAAAAATACTACGCGCAATACCCCGCATACATGCGGCGTTTCGCCCATATGAATGGGCGTACGTGCTGGAAGGTGACGCTGTCTTCGTAAGATTTACTGTGGATGCTGTACACGAAGAACCAGTAGCATATATGCAAAATTTTTTTCCAGGGGGTTGTTCATTATATTTTATATGTTCGTGCGTGCGTTTGTATGTGGGCGTATATATGTACACATGCAAAATCGAAAAATTTCTGGGGGGCTTCAACCCCTGGCTATGCCCCTGGAAAGTTCTAGGACATAGAATTCAGCGTTTAGAACAGCATGGGCTCAGGAGTGTCTTTGGTATGTGTATGTGACGGCAAACTTTAGGATGCAAATGTAGTTGTGTCTAGTATGTGTTAGTGACAGAAATGCCTCTCAATGTACAGGCTCAATGCACAAGCATGCCATGTATGTAGCACAGTGTTCAATGTCATACTTTCATACATGTCTGCAACGAGGCTCCTGTATCCTATGTAAAACTGCAGCTTTAGCATCTTGTACACACTTGCGGTTTGCCACTGAGCATATGGCCACTCATACAACTTGCTCAGTCAAATACATTTTAATCTCGATGCACAACTTTGGGCTGATGTTAACTCACACAGGGCATGCTATAATATGTACCGTGTAGTGTTGTGTATGGGCTGCATATCCAACTTGGCAGCCCGAAATCCCACTGCAAATAATACAAACATCAAATCTAGAACACAAATGGAGAAACAGGAATTCCAATTAACTCATGGTAACAGTGAATACCAAGTAATTGTTAATAGTTTAAAGTAACGGTGGTCTCTAATGCAGTGGTTTGCAGGAAAGACAACTGCGCCCCAGAATATGCTGGTAAACTGAGCATTAGCCACAGTGGCAGTGAGTGACTGTGCAGTGTACATGAATGGATGAAGTACTGATTAAAGAAATAGCGCTTGCTTTTGTGTTTATGTGCAATAGTAGAGGAATACTGCAGATTACACGGTGCATTTCGTATTTGTTAATGAAGAAGCAATGCCAAATGGCCCGGTCTTGTGTAAGAGTTGCACTTTGTCAAAATTGGGAAAGAGAAACGGGGGGCCTTTACACGAGTCTGTATGGTAATCAACGTTGTGTTCCCCTTTGCTGCTCAGTGAGTGCAGTATTACTGAGTGTCATGACGTTCAGCGTTCTGGATGTTAAGCCTATTAAATTGCTACATTCGTCCTAAAACGTGCTATAGGTGGCTTGCATTGACTGAAGTCACTGAAATCATCGTGTTGGAGCACCAGCATGGAGGGGGACACGACATTTGCGATGTCACATTACTGTTATCAAAACATCACATGCAGATTCTTTCGTTATTCACGCGCAGAGGCGTTCCTGCTGCGTCGTTAAAACATTGAAGCAGGTTAACCGCGGCTTGTTTGTCATCAAAGGCACCATCATGGAGTGCCAGTAAGTTTGGAAGCTGCGTCCATGATGTCACGTGCAAGCTACCCATAGGCTGTCTCTGAAATGAACACAGAGAATGTGAATGTTCATGTCATACGCAATAGATACCACTCCAACCTCACTGCCAGAGCACTGGTTGTTTCACTGCTGTGTTTGTGCTGCGACAATGTTTTATACGATGCAAAAATACCTTGTCGAGTAATCACACTGATATTAAATGCGAAGCATTTCTTAGCGAACCTCTGGCACTTTGAGCGTTTCTATCTACGTATCTATCTATCTATCTATCTAGCCGCCTACGTCTGGGTGCTCTCATGGTCGCCTCCTTAACTTGGTGTAGCCCAAAATTTGCATGGGAGGGTAAGATGATTTGACGAATATGATTGCCGGGTCATGACGTGAATAACGTTAAAATCCTGTCGTGTACGTCGTCAAACCCTTTCCACTAGACACGTGCGGCACATACCCGTTTACCACGGGCCGCGGTGTACGGGTATGCGCCACAGGTGATTGACAGTTTATATCTATCCAGGAACGGCGAGAACAGACATTGGTAACTTAAATGCTAGAGCGTTAAGGAAAACCAACATCGGGAGCGTTGACTCAACGAATGGAAAGAGTGAAAATTAGGATCTCAGCAGGAATCGAACCCAAGCATTCTGCGTGGCAATGAGGTATTCTACCACTGAGCCACGCCAGGTCTATAAACTGGTTTGGAAAAACAGCCTACGCAGGCGTAATATCGCTGCAACGTCAATTGTGGTTGTGGTGCTGGCTATCTAATTTTACAAAAAAGCAATAAACACTACATGATACCCTTACGATGTGTACTCCTACGATACAGGCGTCATATCAGATTAACGTCTGTAGTTCCAGGGTTGGCTCCGCTTTTATAGCAGTCTAATAAACATTAAGTTTGTATTCCTATGATTCAGCAAGCCATATTGAAGCATTGCTCGACCCCGGAGCAATACATTAACGAAAGTTACATATGATATCCACATCACCGCACCGTAATGTGCACTTCGTCCACCAGAACGACGCAGTCTCCTCTTCATTTCTTACGAGGCTGGGCGATGGCCTCATGCTGACCGAGGATGATGCCAAATTGATTGACAGCCGCTTTGTAGACCAGGCTACGTAGGCAACATACGCCCAGGTAGTCTACGAATACGACAAACACCATCCACTGATGTTGGTCTACGTAGCACTATCCAGGCCTGCCAGCCTCGACGGCCTATACCTCACCAACATAGGCGTGCGCACAGGGGGGCAGGGGGGGGGGGGCGGCTCCCCCCCCCCTTTTCACCTAAGAGGGGGGCGCAAAGTCAGCCCTCCACATTGAGATAATAGGGAGGGGGGCGCTGCGACACGGAAGGGGCGCAATGTCAGCGCCATACATTGACATAATTGGGAGGGGGGGGGCGCTGCAACGAACCTTCCCCCCCCCCCCCCCTGTAGAGGAACCCTGCGCACGCCTATGCTCACCAACGTGAAGGGTGGCTTCATGTTCCGACATGTCGCTGGCTCTGTCGACAGACAATTTGTCGACGAAATGACCGAGGCATCCACGAATTCCAACAGCTCTACTACACGACATACTTCACTACACATGGACCCCTCGTCACCACGATCACGACCGGATCCTATAACAAGTCATGACCAGCTGCTGGTGCTCACTAATCACGGTGATGATGCCCTTGTTCGAGAACTGTCAAGAACGTCTTGCACACATGCACACAGGTTCGTGAAACGTGCGTGCGTTCTCGGGACACGTATAAGCACTACATATCAGCTTACCGCTTCCGGTGTTGGTAATACCCACGTTGCCATTGGCAGCATTACCCAACCGTAAACAACTGGTTATATAACACATATGCGGCTCTTCATATGTGTGCGTATAAAATTTATACAAATCTTAGCGTCATTTTGTAACGTGTCGCTCAGTAAAAAAAGTTACGCCACAGTATCCTACCCGCCGTATGCTTCGCATAACATCGACTCCCACGGTACGCGGGATCTGCCGAATTTTTTGAGGTGATGTTGTGAGTATGTTTGTGTGTGTGAGTGTGTGTGCATGTGTGTGTAAATGACGTTTTATCCAGTCTACATACCTCAGGTAGAATTGTATGCATGTAACTTTAAAAGGTGGAGGTACCTGTTTGTAATGCATGCATCATGCCACCAGCGAAGTGAGGCCATAACAGTGTCAGTAGCTGTGTGATTTACTTCATGACGTTGAGAGTGTATATAAGACGAGTACAGAGTTCTGCCACCTAAGTGCACTGCATTCAGACTGCATTTTGACGTATCCAAGCTTGTTAGATCACTGTTAATTTGTAGTGAGCCTCTAACCGGTATACTTGCAGCACATCACTATGGCTTCTTTTCTACACTTGCAGACTTCAATACCCAGGATGCAAACCACTGCGGGCCACAGGTAGTCATGTGCTGATCAGCATGCCAGGCCGAGATCTGGCGCTTCCCACGGAGCCCTGGCTCCCCCATCACCTCAACTGCCCAGGAGGGCGCTGCGGAGGACACACCCACCGCAGTGGAGCAAGAAGCCTCCAACAAGCCTTCCGGCCAGGAACTGCTGCCATTGTGCGATGTCCTCTTCAACATCATCTCAATGGCGTCGTACTTCTGTGACATCGTCTTCGACGTCATGGTGGCGTACACGCTGTTGGTCGTGCGCCAGCAGTTGCTCTGGTTCTCCATTGCCCTCACGAGCATCCTGGGGTCACTCTTGGTCAGCCAGGGACTCTCCCTCCACTGGTACCTCCAGCGCGGCGCGAAGACCAAGGCACGCCGAGGCGGTGTGTTATTGCTTCACGCCTTTCAAGCGGGCGTGCTGTGGCGCTACTTCAAGCTGCTCCTGCCGGTACATCTAAGTCGTGTCAAACAGGAGGTGGCAGACCTGTGTCTGCTACGTCTCGTTCATGGCTTTGGTGAAGCCGCACCGATGCTGCTGCTGCAGCTGCATCTAGCCTGGGCACAGCCAGTACCAAGCATGGTAGCCCCTCTTGACCGAGTCTCCGCGCTGCTCTCTCTATTCAGTGTCTGTTGGGCCCTGGCCTCCTTTAGCAAGAACATCCGTCGCCAGCAGCTTCACCGGCTCGTCCTCACGTGGCTAGGCGTGGTTTGCCAGTTGGCTTGGCGGCTGGGAACAGTGTCTGCCAGAGCTTGCGCCCTAATCCTTTACGCTTCGCTTTATGGCCGCTGGGTGTTGGTGGTGCTGCTTTTACACTGGCTTGCCATGCTGGTTTGGCTGGCGTCTCCACCCCCACGGCTATTCCGCGGAGATGCACCTGGCCGCCGGCTCGCTTACTGGGCCCTGCTAGCTTACGTGCACACCATCTGTTACGTCAATCTGAGACCCAATCCTGGACGACAGGGTAGGGCGCGCTGCGCTGCTTTTTACACGGCCATGTTTCTAGAGAACAGTCTTCTGACAGCCGTTTGGCTCGCGTTGAAGCCGGGCCCGCACTGGGGCCAGGACCTGGTGCTGTTTGTCGTGTGGGGAGGGTTCTTCCTTGGGCTAGGCTTCATGCTTCTTTACTACCGATGGTGTCATGTGCGGAGGCTCGTGCCTCCGCCACGAGCGCCTGCTCCGGCAGCTCCAACAGGAGTGTTCAACTGCCGGTTGAATCCAGCAGCACTCAAGAGGAAGCGCAAGAAGCCGTCGTCATTTGTTCCGCCTGCGCAGCCTTTCTGGAAGCGTGCTCCAGTCGGCAGCAATGTTGTGCCAGCAGTCGACATACAGCAAAAGCTCCAAGAGAAGCGGCGTCAGCAACTTCAAGACCTTCTAGCCATTTGAAGAGGAGATGAAGCAAGGAAAAGCTTCCTCCAAGGGGAACACTACAGGTATTTTGCCATTCTACTGTCAGCACCAAACAGCGAAGAACTGTTTGGAGATGTTTGCTGTTCCATTTGATGAGCTTTGCTGGTGCTGGCATGCTAATGTTGCAGGGCCATTATAATGATACATTTTGTCGGAGCATTCACAATTCAATTTCTTGGTTATCAGACAAAGATTCCCTCATTAAAGCATAAAAGCCACAAACGGAAATATGGCTGTCAGGGGTCCTTCAACATAGCACCCGAATATTGTCATATTTAGAAGACAGTATTCCTCAGGCATGTACACCTTACGTGAACTTGTTTAGATAAACCTTTTCTTGACAGGGCACCGCAGAGAGAGTAGTAATAAAAGTGTCCTATATTGCCTACATGTGTTGTCAAGCAGTAAGCTGTTTCAGTGCACAGTTTTTGTTTTTAAAGATGTGTGGCAACTAGACCACCAACAATCGCCTTAAAGGGGTACTGCCACCTTTTTTCAAAGGTGAGTTTACTCCGCCGTACAAACCTCCTGTACGCAGAGACGGCTCTTAGCAAGTGTGAAGCTCAGCAAATGCTGATAAGATATTTTAATTTGATATTAATGTCACGTTTTCCATGGCGCACCTACTGACATCGACACTAGCTTGACGTCAGGCTACAGTACAAATTCTGGTGACTTTACACAGCAGTCTGGCTAGTTGTGATGACGTTAGGTACCACAACTTCCAAGATGGTTGCTTGTGCGTCATAAAAACTTCCAAAATGGCCGCGATGTGGAGCGTGCGGGGAAACGTCACTATATATTGTGCAAGCACTTGACGAGAAGCTCATACCGTGTTGTGACGTCAGGGTACAGTAGGAACCGAAACTAGCTTTTAAAAACATACTGTAGTTACTTTTTCAGGGCGCACTCGCTCTTAGCACTACCTTTTCTAGGCTCTTGAGGGCTTGGCCTTTCACTTGACGCACAAAAACGACAACTGAAAATATTCGTGTCAGTACCCCTTTGTGTTTTTTCATTACAGGTCCCAGAAATGCGCGTCTTTTAACACATTTGTTTACTAGGCTGTCCATTATACTCACTCGTTATTTAATTATAACACTGCCATGTTTCTACCTTGTCCTTTTGTTCCCTTAAAGACCTCTCATTGGACATGTTACATAAGGGGCGGGGTTTACAATTACGAATATTACTGAATGGTGGCCACATATATTCAATAAAACGTATTAATTTTTAGCTTCCCAACAAATGTTGAAGAGCAGGTGGTTTTGGCAATGTGATGGGGCAGGCCATTACATTCAGTTAATGATCGGCAAAAAAAAAGACGCAGAAAAGTTTTTGGTACAGCTGTGTGGACGAGTTACTTTTGAATGATGCCCTGTACGAAGCGAAAGGCATTGTGGTGGGCCAAGATATGGTGGGTGATGAAGTGAGCTGTAAAAGAAACCCGTGAAA